>NW_026779040.1:0-51279 GCF_030144855.1 Hypanus sabinus
GGGAAAGGGTTTATTTGTTAAAAGCAGGAATGTTTCTTTGTTGCGAGAGAGTGCTGGAAGCTTGTTTGTTACAATTTACTGATAACGAGAATGGTATTCCTTTGTAAACCAAATGGGGACTAATGTTCTTTCTTCTGAGTCTGTAAGCTTTGGTTGACGGGCTTTTGGGCAGATCGACGCGAGGGGGTCGAGAGAGAGGACGCAATGCTGTAAGTTGGGCGAGGATCGGACCCCGAGCGGGGGTCCGAGGCCGGGAGGTACTACGAGAGGGGGGATGAAGCTAGATGGGCTTGGTTGACCACTCGGAGGGTCCTGAGCTGCGAATCGAGGAGATCGGAGGGTCCTGAGCTGCGAGTCGAGGAGTTCGGAGGGGATCGAATGGTGGCCAGAAGACTCCAGAAATTGAGCTCCAACGGCTGTGCACGACGTGGGTTTGGACTTTGATAAGTTTGGCGCCTTTTCTTTATTTTTTTTTTCTCTTCCATATATACTGTATGGTTATTAATCAGTTATAGTAACCTTTATAAATTGTACTCATTTAATCGCTTATGGTGTACTGTCTGTTTTTGGGCGAGGCGGGGACATCACACAGCATCCACACCAGCTGATTACCCAGTTTGGCGGGGGCCGAAGGCTGCTCCCCCTAGACGAAACGAGCTGAGCGAGCCTGAGGCGATCCAGGGGGCTACACAAGATTCGTACAACAGTTGTTTTCCTTCTGATATTACATTTACATCGTAAATACTTGCAAAAGTAAAACTACAACAACTACATTACATTAAAGTGCAGCATACAGTCAGAATCTGCCTACGCCTTTGACTGCTTAAATACACTTCAACGCAAACTATCCGCAACTCTTTAACTAACGGAAACGTAAACCTTATCGACCGTCGTTACTTTTAACAGGATCGGCGTTAACATTTTAATTCAACATATCGATTATCTCATAACTCACAGCGTTGCTTTCACTATGTTCCTAGTGCGTAGAGAGAAAACTTTGCTGGCGCTTGCGCTCGCACATGTCTCGACCCCCCCACCTTCCCCTTTTCTCCAAACCGGTATTTTCCCACAGGATGCGGCGAATCCGGATGTGACGTCATCGCAATATCTCACAGACAATGAATTTACTTTTAAGCAATCCTAACTTTAACTAGAATGCTAACAAGCGAATTACTAATCGAAAATATTATAAACTAAATAACTACCATAAAGGCAACACAGTCCCCAATGGCCTAATTCTGTCCCCATGTCTTTCGCTGGTGCTACCTCTTTGGCATTCCCTCCCACTTTGCCTGTTCTCTCTCCCACCGTGTGTACACCCTTTTCTCTGTCCTACTGCCCGCGACAATCCTGCACACCGCAACTCCAACCCGACCCCACCCCACCCACACCACCAACACACCCTTTCGGTCCGCCGCTCGCTCGTCGTCCCATTCTCGCCAGCAGCGGCCAACCTCAATACCCCCTTCCCCTCTCGGGTACCCGCACACGGGATGCGGGTGAGAGGAATTTGACTTGCCGGCGGTGCTGAATGCTGCCATCGGAGTGAACGCTGTGCGCAGGGATCTGAGGAAATGCAAACGCAAATTAATCGCCTGTTGCGCTATTATATGGATCCCTCGCTGCAGGTTTTTCTCCCCGTTTGAGGCAATGGTCAGCAAGCTTTAACACCTATAAGATGTTGGAAAAGATTTGCAGCTCGGGTCGAGGGCATAGTTGTGGAGCGATTCGCAGAGCTGTCTTGTTAGCTTGCAAACGTTCCTTAGCTAGCGAGGCAACATCATCAGTGCAACTTCGAATGAAGTGTCAGTGATCTAACATTTGTCGTCGTTTATGTGTCCTGTGATTAGTCCGACTGTGTGTGTGTGTGTGTGGGGGGGGGGGGGGGCGAATATGTGCCATTTCTATTGGTTACAGATGAATTCGGCGACTGGATCGTTAAACTCCGATGACGAGGTAATTGTTTTTAGGAAGAAGTACGCTCGACGTTCCGGGCCGAGACCCTGTCCTGACGAAGGGTCTCGGCCCGAAACGTCGACAGTGCTTCTCCTTATAGATGCTGCCTGTCCTGCGGCGTTCCACCAGCATTTCGCGTGTGTTGCTTGAATTTCCAGCATCTGCAGATTTCTTCGTTCCTTTGAATTTTCCACATATTGCTTGGGACACCCATACTGTTAAAGTTCTAGACGGGTTAGAGTTTGTAAAATGTGTTCAGGGGTAGTTTTCTAAATCACTATATAGAGGTAATTACTAGAGAGGATGCAATGTTAGATCTCATGCCAGGAAACGATTTAGGGCAGGTGACGGAAGTGTGTGTACGGGAACACTTTGGTTCCAGTGATGATAACAGCATTAGTTTCAACTTGATCATGGATAAAGATAGATCTGGTCCTCGGGTTGAGGATCTAAACAGGAAAAGGGCCAAATTTGAAGAAATGAGAAAGGATCTAGAAAACGTGCATTGGGACAGGTTGTTCTCTGGCAAGGATGTGATTGGTAAGTGGGAGGCCTTCAAAGAAGATATTTTGAGAGTGCAGTTTGTATGTTCCTGTCAGCAGTAAAGGCAAAGTGAATGAGAATAAGGAACCTTGGTTCTCAAGAGATATTAGAACTTTGATAAAGAAGAAGAGAGAGATTCATGACATGTATAGGAAACGGAGCAAACAAGGTGCTTGAGGAGTATCAAAAGTGCAAAAAAATACTCAAGGAAGAAATCAGGAGGGCTAAAAGAATATATGAGGTTGCTTTGGCAGTCAAAGTGAAGGATAATCCAAAGAGCTTGCACAGGTATAGTAAGAGCAAAAGGATCGTAAGGGATAAAATTGGTCCTCTTGAAGATCAGAGTGGTCGGCTATGTATGGAACCAAAAGAAATGAGGGAGATCTGAAATGGTATTATTTTGCGTCTGTATTTACTAAGGAAACTGACATGGGGTTAATGGAAATAAGGCAAACAAGAAGTGAGGTGATGGAACCTATGCAGATTGAAGAGGGGGAGGTGCTTGCTATCATGAGGCAAATCAGAGTAGATAAATCCCCAGGACCTGACAGGGTATTCCCCCCGGACCCTTGAACGAGACTAGTTTTGAAATTGCAGGGGCCCTGGCAGATATATTTAAAATGTTGGTATCCACGGGTGAGGTGCCGGAGGATTGTAGGATAGCTCATGTTGTTCCGTTGTTTAAAAAAAAAGCTCCAAAAGTAATCTGGGAAATGATAGACTGTTAAGTTTGACGTCGGTAGTGGGTAAATTATTGGAAGGAGTACTAAGTGATAGGATCTACAAGTATTTGGATAGACAGGGGGATATTAAAGGAAAGTTAACATGGCTTTGTGCATGGTAGTTCATGTTTAACAATTCTATTGGAGCTTTTCTAGAGGTTAACAGGAAAAGTGGATGAAGGGAAGCAGTAGATGTTGTCTACATGGACTTCAGTAAGGCCTTTGACATGGTCCTGCATGGGAGGCTAGTTAGGAAGATTCAGTCGCTAGGTGTACATGGTGAGGTAGTAAATTGTATTAGACATTGGCTTAATGGGAGACGGAGAATGGTAGTGGAGGATTGCTTCTCTGAGTGAAGGCCTGTGACTAGTGGTGTCCCACAGGGATCAATAGACAATAGACAATAGGTGGTCGAAGTAGACCATTCGGCCCTTCGGGACTGCACCACCATTCTGAGATCATGGCTTGATCATCTACTATCAATACCCGGTTCCTGCCTAGTCCCCATATCCCTTGATTCCCCTATCCATAAGATACCTATCTTGCTCCTTCCTGAAAGCATCCAGAGAATTGGCCTCCACTGCCTTCCGAGGCAGTGCATTCCAGACCCCCACAACTCTCTAAAGGAACTGGCAATCATCTCCGTTCTGAAGTGACTCCCATGTATCTCTCTCTGCTGTCTTGCCCTCTCCGATTAAATGCGAGCATGCCAGTTTCCCTTCCTTACCACCGAATCAACCGCCACGTGGATTTCCACGTTCCTTTGCACCCCTGATTTCCGAGCTGCTGAAAATATTCCTTCAGCGAAAGCGCATGCTCGCACACTTCCCTACACTGTATTCCGTCTGCCTCGTTCAGACACGTTCTCCTAAACCCGCTTAGGTCCTCCTGAGGGTCTGCTGTGAGGGGAGAGACACTGTGGACGACAGGCAGAGTTGCGGACCGAGAATGGCGGAGGGGGCGCACCGTGACAAAGCGTGGACGAGTGAGAGGGAGCCTTCCTGAGGATAACATACTCTCCATTTCGAGGCCAGGACGGGATACCGGGATCGCCCTTTCCTGTGTCCCGTCACCGTTATCTCATCGTATCGGTGAACTCCTGTGACCCCGTGTGATGCATATGCAGCAGGCGCGCTTTCTGCGCGCCTCGGTGGAGAAATGGTGAGGAAAGCGCCGGCAGTGGGAACAGCCGGGTTGTGGGATGTGGATACGCAGCTTGACGGATCTCAGCACTGTCGGAGGGAATGGAACGAGGGCACAGTCCTTCAGCTGAAATCTCCCGACTTCGTGCGCTTTAATAGGCAGACGAAAATAACAGTCCAGACATCCTTACACAAAGTGGAAACAATCCACACAATTCTATCCTCCATATCTGTTTCCTTGGGAAAATGGCAGCCATCATGAGCGAGGGCGTGTGGGAGATTATCTACAATACCACGTGGCTGAAACAAAGTGTGACGTTTTATTCATCACAGAGTTTCAGTCCATATTAGGACAGTTGTTTATCTCCCCTCCCCCCATCCCTCTAGCCGCGTCAGCCGCACTGCTGTCCCCTTCCCTATCGTCAATGGGAATCGGAGGTCTCCGATTCTCACGAACGTCCAGGTAGGCCGTGCAGAGTATGACGTAGGAAAGAGGAGGAGGGGGGAAATGCAAGCGAAACCAACTGCAGGAGGCCACAGTGATGTTCGAGGAGCTATGTAGAGGGTTTATTGCCTTAGGGGCTTGTTGGTGGCCTGCACAGATGGACGGTCACACGTTCGGAATGACAAAGAACAGAGTGTTGGGAGGGAACTCCTCGGAGCGATGCAACTATGTCTCTACCGCATCTTTATTTTCGTCTCTATTTCAATCTCCAACTCCATCTCCACCTCTGTCTCTATTTCCTCCCGCCATCTCCATCTCCACCTCTATCTCTATTTCCTTTTCCACCACCAGCTCCATCTACATCTCCACTTCTATCTTCATTTTCATCTCCATCTATCCATTTATCTCTCTCTCTCTCTCTCTCTCTCTCCTCTCCTCCTCTCCTCTCTCTCTCTCTCTCTCTCTCTCTCTCTCTCTTCTCTCTCTCTCTCTCTCTCTCTCTCTCTCTCTCTCTCTCTCTCTCTCTCTCTCTCTCTCTCTCTCTCTCTCTCTCTCTCTCTCTCTCTCTCTCTCTCTCTCTCTCTCTCTCTCTCTCTATCTCTCTCTCTCTCTCTCTTGATTTATGTATCTTCGAAAGTGCTACAACTGCGTCCATGGGACAATATGCTGCTTTCCCGGTACTGCGGCTCCACAAACAATGGATATCCTTCAATAAAGGGCAACGACAATATGGCCTATCGCAGGGCTGCCCCTTCAAAGTGGGTCAACACGGATTTCCATACAGGACCGTATTTTATTTTAAAGCCGCATTTCGTTATAATTGGTGTCAACTAAGATACACTATGGCTCGTATTGGTTGCTGGGCCTCAGCAATGGCAGAGTTCGGGCCTAGAAACCTGGAAACATAGAAAACGTACAGCAGAATGCAGGCCCTTCGGAGCACGAAGTTGTGCCGAACATGTCCCTGCCTTAGAAATTACTAGGCTTACCCATAGCCCTCTATTTTTCTGAGCTCGATGTACCTAACCAACAGTCTCTCGTGTCCGCCTCCACCACCGCTGTCGGCTGCCCATTCCACGCACTCACCACTCTCTGCATAAGAAAACTTACCCCTGACATCTCCTCTGTACCTGCTCCCCAGCGCCTTAAACCTATGTCCTCTTATGGTGATCATTTCAGCCCTGGGAAAAAGCCTCCGACTATCCGCATGATCAATGCCTCTCATCATCTTGTACACCTCTATCAGGTCACCTCTCATCCTCCGTCGCTCCAAGAGAAAAGGCCGAGTTCACTCAAACTATTCACATAAGACTCGCTCCACAATCCTGGCAAGATCCTTGTTAATCTCCTCTGCACCCTTTCTGTGGTGTCCACATCCTTCCTGTAGTGAGGCGACCAGAACTGAGCACAGTGCGGTACCCCAAGTGGGGTCTGACCAGGGTTCTATATAGCCGTAACATTACCTCTCGGCTCCTAAATTCAGTTCCACGATGGATGAAGGCTACTCCAGTCGGGTGAAGGGAGAAACGTTTGAGCAGACGCATGCGCAGTTTGGACGTGCACTGACCGTTCTGCGTACGTCCGCTCTTCAGGTCGGAAATCCCTTTGGGGGCAAGCGGTCGACGACCATCACTCTGTACACCGGACCTTCGATTCAAGGTGAGGATTACTGACGGTGAATTAATCCCCATAATAATTGCTGGGACGCAATAAGTTGGCAGCACATTTTTCACAGGGATGGCTCGACGTACTTACCTCCCTGACAGGAAGAGCCGAGGGAGCATTGATAAGAAGCGAGTGGTTGCGTGAACAGAGGACCACGGCCGGTCAAAGCTTTCACGGATGTTGTGAACGAGACAAGGGAGAAGGAAAAATAGAGGGACCGCAGGAACAACAGGACCCCATATGCTTCCAATGGCCCCCTGTGTCCGGTAGACATTCCATGGATCAGGAGCAGGAAGATGTCGGACGGTATATTCTGTGGTGTTGGATCCCTCCTCCTGATTCAGGACAAGGGTGTGGGCTAACCAGCGGGCACGGTCAGCAACCTTTAGAGGAGAGGGTAGGAGGATCTGCTACGCAGAGAGCGGTGGCTCTGTGCAATTTATTGCCGCAGATGGCTGCAGAGTCCAATACACTAAGCATTGGCTAGCAGATTCGGCGGGCCGCCTGGCCTGATTCTGCCCCTATGTCCTCTGGTCTGATGGTCTTGTGGGACAACGAGGCGGACGCCTGGAAGGTGGCGGATGGTCACGGGGCTTGTGTAGGGGACGGCGGGGCATTGCGATAAGCTCTGCATTGCAAGGGAACCGGAGGGAACGAAAAAAGGGGCAGGAAGGCGGAGGTGGCGGGGGGAGTGACAGAGACGAGAAGTGAGCGGGAGAACGGGGCTCTCGCGAGAGAGTTAAGCGGCTCGATAGAGTGGGTGGAGAGGAAAGAGAGTGGACAAGGGAGATGAGAAAACGAAGGAGAACGGTCTGCAGGGAGTTCGGGAACTGAGAACAGGGAACGCTTTTGGTAGAGGGAGCACAGTCACTGGGAAGACAGCACAGGAACCGGATAGAATGAGGCGAACGGGGGTGGGTGGATGGAGGAGACGGGAATATGCGGGCATGCTCCAGGAGGAGTAATGTCGGGATGAAGAAGCCTCGGGCGAGCCAACTACTAACGACGACCCATCACTGTCTTTACCCCACTTTTCCATCCCAGTTCCATTGTTGTCTCCTGTCAGGTCCTGTCCTGCACAGGATTTTCAGTGAGGTCCACGTTCCTTTTTCTAAGCTGCCTAAACGTCCTTCTCGTCCTCTGCACTGCATTCCTTTTACCTCGCACACTCGGCCGGAAGGGTAAACTTACGGGCAAGGTGCCTAATCATTGGGGAGGGGGGGCTAGATCGGTGGCGGTTACTGAAGTCCAAACGAACGCTTCGAGCGGTTTTCTGTATATTGTCTGTCGCGCACGGGGTTGTTGGGGCGGTGCCATTAACGAGTAGAATTTGATATCGGCATGGGACGGTTCGTAAGGTGATTCGCGGGATCTCGCGAGGGAGTGGCAGGCGGCAGATTTCTGGGTGCGCACGCCGAAAAACGGGTGTCAGAACGTAAATTCCGGATTGGAAGCGCAGCGGTGGGTCGGTGGGAGTTTATTGAGAATCAGACATCACAATCAGGTTAATTATCACCGGCAAACCTTGTGAAATGTGTCCTTTTGCAGTACGAACAAAACTATACATTTCTGTGAGATGTACACAAATATATTATAGTTATTTTCCCAATAAATTCAGAGTTAAATATCTGCACGTAACTGAGTATATAGTACGTAAAGAGAAAAATAGTGACGTAGTGTTCGTGGGTTTATTCAACGTACGTGCTAAAATCTGACGGTGTATGTACAGAAGCTGCTCCTAAACGTTGACTGTGTGTCTTCGGGATCCTGCCCCTCCTGTCTGGTGATAGTAATATAGATAAGACCTAAAGACCAGGAGACATGGGAGTGAAATTAGGCTCTTCAGCCCATCGTGTCTCCTCCGCCCTTCCATCGTGGCTGATCCGGGAAACCTATCAACCCAAGACACTTGCATTCTCACCATATCCTTTGATGCCCGGACCTAGTAGGAAACGATCAACTTTTGCCTGAAGTATATTTACGGATTAGGGCTCCACCGCAGTATGGGGCAGAGCATTTCACAGATTCACTACATTCTGGTTTTTAAAAAAAAAAGATCCTGCTTAATTCTGTTTTGAAACGATCACCCCTCAACTTTGAGGTTGTGACCTCCAGATCTCGATACCAGCGACAAAGGAAGCATCCTCTCCTCATCCACCCTATCTTATGCTTTGAACACTCGGTAGGTTGCACTGAGATCCCCACTCTAAGTTCCAGTGAGCACAAGCCCAAAGCCGCCAAACGCACCTCACGCGTTAACCCCTTCATTGCCAGAATAATCCTCGTCAGCCTCCTCTGGACTCGCTCCAATGCCGACATATCTTTTCATTAAAGATGAAGGGCCCAGAACTGTTGACAATACTCCACCTGCGGCCGGACGAGTGTCCTGTTGAGTCTGAGCATCATCTCCTCGCTTTTGTGGTCTATTCCCCCCCACCCCGCAGTAAATATCGGTGTTCATTGGCCTTCTCTACCACAGACTAAACTGGTAAATCAAACACTTGGGAGCATTGCAGAGTTCCTCTGCACCGCCGATGTTGGGTCCTTCTCCACGTTTAGGTAATTGTCCGCACGATTGATCATTTACAAAATGCGTTATCACACATTTCAAAACGCCGTGTCCCATCTGCTGCGTTTTAGCCCTTTTGTCAAATTTGTTTAAGCCCCTCTGCAAAAGCATTGCTTCCTCGGCAAATACCTACCCCTCCACCTATCGTCCTTTCGTCCGCAAAATGTTTTCCACAAGGCCATCAATTCCGTTATCAAAATCATTGACAGACGGTGTGTAAAGTAGCAGTCCCGACATTGATGCCTGCGGACCACCAGAGGTCACAGGCAGCCAACCGGAGAAGTTCCCTTTTACTCCCAGTCGCCGCCTCCTCCTTGTCAGCCATTCCGCTATCCATGCCAGAATCTTTCCTGGAAAACCATAAGATTTCATCCTGTTAAACAGCCTTTCGTTTGGTACCTGAACAACTGACTTCTGGGAAATCCAAGTAAATGACATCCACTGCCTCTCCTCCGTCCACCCTGCTTGTTACTTCCTCCAGGAACTCTAACAGATTTGTCAGGCGTGATTTCCCTTCACAGAAACCATGCTATCACTGCCTTAACTTTTTCGTTAGTCTCTGAGTACCCCCGAACCACACATCCTTCATAGTCTCCAACACTGTCCGAATCACGGGTGATAATTTCGTTTCGTTTGCCTATCTCCCTTCTTAAGGAGTGGAGTGAACTTTGCAATCTTCCTGTCCTTACTATCTCTTCAGCAACCTCTCCCAGGTGTCTGGTCCAGGTGACTTATCCCCCTAAAGAACTTCGAGCTTGCCTGGTGTTCTTTTCATTTCTGGCGGTAATCGCTCTCACTCCTGCTCCCTGACATTCTTGGACCCCTGCCACACTGCCGGTGTCTTCCGCAGAGAAGCCAGATGCAAAGTACCCGTTAAGGGTATTTATTAGTTTGTCATTGGTTTGTCCCCTATTACTACCAACATCATTTTCAAATATCGACTCCACTATATGCCTTCACTATTCTTGGCTGGTGCGGCTGGAACGAAACCCATTTTCCCCTCGGGATGAATAAAGTATGTCTGTCTGCCTGTACTTCCCTTTTACACGTCATATAACTAAAAGAAAAACAAGCAAACCAACTTTGGTATGCTGCTTTATATTAATGGATAGGTTGTCCTCAGATTTCATCCTTTCCCTTCTTAGGCGTTATTCAGTTTCTTTTTGTTGTGTTTTAGAAGTTTCCCTGTCATCGAACTTTCCACTAGCATTTGCTATCTTATACGCCTTTTCCTAGGCTGTTATGGGGTCCTTAATTTCCCTTGTCAGGCATGGTTGCCGACCTCTGCCATGTAAGAACTTCTTCTGCTGTGGGTCCAATCTGCCCCGCGCCTTGTGAGCTAATCCCAGGAACACCAGCCGTCTGACGTCATCCCCGCCAGTATCGTCCTGCAGTCCACCTGCGCATGGCTCCGCAATTCTCTCATGGCTCCGCAATTCTCTTTATCCCAAATCTTCTCCCTCTCCAATTGCAGTAAGAATTCAATCATAATGTGATCACTGGCTCCTAAAGGTTCCTTTATAGGCAGCTCCCTCATAAGATCTGGGATATGGCACGGGGCCCAATATAAGATAGTCTTTCGCCTAGCAGGCTCTTTCATACATTGCCCTGAAAAGCGATCTCCCAGGCATTTTACAAATTCCCTCTCCAGCGATGCGACACCAACCTGATTTACCCAATTCCCTTTGCAAGTAAGAGGTCATTACAATTATTTCATTACCTTAAGCTTTTTAAACTCGCTTTGCAATTCCGATCTCACATACAGGCTTCTATTTGGAGGTCTATATATGATTCCCATAATGGCTATTTTACCCCTGGAGATTCTGAACTCCACCCTCAAAGATTCAACGTTTTCTGAGCCTATACCACCTCCTTCTGAAGATGTAATCCCGTCGCTTTTCACTACGGCCACGCCACCATCTGCCTTCCTGCCTGTCTTTTCGATGCAAAGTATATCCCATGATGCAAAGTCCCCAACTGTGGCCTCATCTCAGCCACGACTCGCTGCCGCCCAATACGTCTTAGAGACCAATCTCTAACTGCGCCACAAGTTCGTCCACCTTATCGCGAAGGCTTTGCGCATTTAAATACAACACCTTCAGTCCTGCATTCTTCGCCCATTTGAATGTTGCCTCCAAGGTGCAATTTACCTCTGTGTTCTGTCTTCATTTATACCCAGTTACTGGCTTGTCCTTCCATACATTCATCTTACACACATATTCTACTTGTAGACCTCTTGTCTCGTCCTCAGCTCTATTATCCTGATCACCCCCCCCCCCGCTATGTTAGTCTAAACTGCTCCCAACAGCTCCAGTAACCTGCCCGCAAGAATATGGGTCCCGCTCGGATTCTACTGTAAGCCGCCCCTTTTTGTCCAGGTCCCATTTGCCCCCGGAGAGCGCCCAGTTATTCAGAGGTCTGAATCTCTGCGTCTAGCTCCAGTTCCTCAGCCACTCATTTATCTGCCACCCTATTCGATGCCTATCCTCAGTGTCGCGTGGCACGGGAAGCAATCCCGAGATTACTGACCTGCTTCTTAGCTTCCTTCCTAACGCCCTGCACTACCCTTTTTAGGACCTCTTTCCCTTTTCTTCCAACGTCGTTGGTACCAATATGTAACAAAACTTCCAGCTGCTCAATCACACTTGTCTAGACAGTGTTGTCGCGTTCAGAAACATCGGGAATTTGGCATCTGGCAGGCAAACTAACAGCCGTGTTACCTTTCCTGGTCCAACGGAATCGCCTATCTGTCCCCCTGACTATAGAGTCCCTATTACTGCTGACGTCCTCTTCAGCTCCCTACCCTTCCGAACCAGATTCGGAATCTGACACAGAGTCAGGTTTATCATCACCGGCCTGTGACGTGAGATTTGTTGACTTAGCAGCAGCAGTTCAATACAATACATAATCTAGAAAAAATATAAAATAATAATAATCAATTAATCAATCAATCAATTACAGTATACGTATATCTAATAGATTAGAAAACGTGCAAACACAGAAATAATATCTTTAAAAAGTGAGGTAGTGTTCACGTGTTCACTGTCCATTTAGGAATCCGATGGCAGAGGGGAAGAAGCGGTTCCTGAATCGCTGACTGTGTGCCTTCAGGCTTCTGTATCTCCTACCTGACGGTAACAGTGAGAAAAGGGCATGTCCTGGGTGCTGGAGGTCCTTAATAATGGACGCTGCCTTTCTGAGACACCGCTTCCTAAAGACGCCCGGGGTGCTTTGCAGGCTCGTACCCAAGATGGAACTGACTAGATTTACAGCCCTCTGCAGTTTCTTTCGGTCCTGTGCAGTAGCCCCCCACCCCCACCCACCCTGGCCATATCAGACAGTGGTGCAGCCTGTCAGAAAGCTCTCCAGGGTTCATCTATAGGGTCGGTCTCAGTGCCAGAGGCACGGCCGCTGTTGCTTCCCGCCAGGCAGGACGCGCCCCCCACCCCCAACAGTACTCAAAACGAGGTCTGAAACCAAACCCAGCAAATGGTCCGCGCCGTGCTCCAACAAACAACTCCCGTCGAGAAACATACAACTTTTTTAAAGCTCGTCGCCGGCCCTGCGCCGGAACGCTTCTCTTCCCTCTGTGCAGTTCTCCAATCTGCGCCCTCGGTGATGGGACTGCTCAGTGAGGATGCCGCCTTTCTGAGGGTTCGCCTTTTGGAGCTGTCCTCGAAGCTGGAGAGGACAGTGCCCACGATGGAGCTGGCTGTGTTTACAAACTTCCACGTTCTTTCCCGATCCTTTGCAGTGGCGTCTCCAATCCAGACGGGGGTGCTAGTGTCCCTGGTGACCCGCTAAATTTCCTCAGGAAATCAGAACCTCTGCAAGTCATGTCGGCTGGAAAATGATGGGAAAATTTGCAGCTTGATACGAAGAAGAATAGACCCCTAAAATTATTTCTTTAGCATGCTAATCAATGAATTTGAAGTCAAATCCATCGGGAGGAATCAGAATAAGGTTTATTTTCAGCGGCATATGTTGTGAAATTTGTTAACTTAGCAGTAGCAGTTCAAAACAATATATGATATAGAAGGAAAATAATAATAATGCATACATACATAATCAATTACAGTAAACACGAGTGAATCTGCAGATGCTGGAAATAAATAAAAACATAGAATGCTGGCAGAACTCAGCAGGCCAGACGGCATCTATGGGAGGAGGTAGTGACGACGTTTCGGGCCGAAACCCTTCATCAGGAAGGTATACGATCAATTACAGTATACGTATTTGAATAGATTAAATCGGGCTAAAATAGAAATAATATGTATTAAAAAGTGAAGTAGTGTTCAAGGATCAATGTCCATTTACGAATCGGATGGGGGTGGGGAAGAAGCTGTTGCTAAATCGATGAGTATGTGCCTTCAGGCTTCTGTACCTCCTACCTGATGGTACCAATCAGAAAAGGACATGCCATGGGTGCTGAATGTCCACAATAATGGACGCTGCCTTTCTGAGGCACCGCTCCTTGAAGATGTCCTGGGTACTTTGTAGGCTAATACCCGGGATGGAACCGAAAATTTACAACCATCCGCAGCTTCTTTCCGTCCTGTGCAGCAGATCTTCCCCGCCCCCCCACCACTGACTCCCCAATACCGGACAGTGATGCAGCCTGTCAGAATGCGCTCCACGTCACATCTATGGAGGTTTTTGAGAGTATTTGTTGACATAGTAAATCTCTTGAAGCTCCGAATGAACTATTGTCGTCGTGTTGCCTTCTTTATAACTGCGTCGATATGTTGGGACCAGGTTAGGTCTTCAGAGATCCTGACACCCAGGAACTTGAAACTGCTCACTCTCCACTTCTAATCCCTCTATGAGGATTGGTGTTTGTTCCTTCTTCCTGCCCTTCCTGAAGCCCACAGTCAGATCTTCCGTCTTACTGACGTTGAGTGCCGGGTTATTGCCGTGACACCACTCCACGGGACGGCATATCTCGCTCCTGTACGCCCTTTCGCCGCCATTCTTGAAGTCCTGCATTCTTCGCCGGTTTGAATTTTGCCTCCGTGGTACAATTTAACTTCATTTATGCCCAATTATTGACTTGTCTCTTCGTTACATTCATGTTGCACCCCTGTTCTACTCGTAAGCCTGATGGCTCATCCTCCGCTCTATCATCCTGGTACCCAATTCCCCACCCTTCCCCAACCCCGCCATGTTACTTCAAACCGTTCCCAGCAGCTCCAGTAACCTGCCCGCAAGAATATGGGCCCCGCTCGGATTCTACTGTTAGCCGCCCCTTTTTGTCCAGGTCCCACTTGCCCCAGAAGGTCCGGACAAACCAGCGCTGATGTATCAAGGGCCTCGGCCACTCCCACATCTGACACCGAAAACTCCAGCTTCCATGACAGATAACCATCACACGGATAATCTCCCGCTCTCTAGACCCCGGATCTCCAGTGCATTGCGGTGTCAATGGGAAACCCATCAACTACTGGCGATAAAGCGAAAAGTACAGCAAAGTGACCTACGACCCTGTGTCAAGTATGGCTCTAACATAAATATATTACTTCCTTTTTAAATTTCTGTCACTCGTCCCAAACCCCTCCATCTCCTCCGTGTGCATTGTTGCAAAGCGTTCCCAGCAGCGTCGATATTGCAGGGAGGTTGAATATGTTGCTGGTCCAGAATGCACGGATATGAGCATTATCCCTGGGCTCGACGTCTTCCCAACAACCCCCCCCCACAACCCCCATAGTCCATAGATCATAAATGCTGTCTGACCGGCTAGGTTGTTCCGGTATTTCATCTGTGTTTCTCTGGATTTTAGGCATTAGTATTGTTCCGAGTGTTGACTGGGTTGAGAGAAGTTGAGTCTGTGTGCTGGGCAAATTGTTTCGGTAAGTTTTGTCTGATTGGCCGAAAGCGTGTTTGTCCCTCTCTTTCTCCGTTTCTCTCTCTCTCTCTCTCTCTCTCTCTTTTCTTTTCCTCTTTCTCTCCCTCACTTCTTTTCCTCTCTTTCTCTCGCTCACTTCTTTCGATCTGTTTTTCACTTCCTCAGTCTCTGTTGTAGCAGAGATTTAACACTTAACTTAAAATAAAAGACAGAGACTCGCTGGGCTCAGTTCGCAGTGAGACCCTTTATTGTCGTGATGATCACGGAGAGCCGACCCTCACGGTGGAGGGACTGACCCGATGTATAAACGTGTTGACCTCTTATACGGAAAGATGAAACAGTTTGACTTACAAAAAAGAGTAATAACATTGTATGGCTTGTCTAGTCTGCGGTTTTAGCTGGAACAGGCTGTTCTAAGCTTTAAAGAAGAAGCTCTAGGCTGTGGTTAATTTTTAAGCTGTTTATGTGGCAGTTCGCGTAAGAACATCGCTCTGCAGAAGTAAGGTGTTAACACCTCTGACAAACATGACTCCTACAGAAGTAACTTTTTAACACCTTTGACACTAAGCCGAATGTTACAAAACGGGCTTCTAGTGTTACGTACTCGTGACGTGACAGTGGTACCCTTGTCACGTGACTGGGGTTGAAGCTATACTGGTCTTGAGGTAATGGTCTTGTGATGGTGGAGTGACATCATTCTCCCGCCAGTAGGGATCATGTGACAGGTTATTTTTACTGATTATAAAAGGAAGACCCCACCCTGTGAGGAGGGGCAGTTCGTGGCTGGATTTGCCAAGTTGACTTCATGCCACTGCGTGATTTAATATGATGATGCAATTTAGTTGAAAGATGAAGTTTTATTTAATGCCTAAAGTTTCAAAGGTCATTGCCAGCAGTTTCTTTACAATACTGCTAGTTTGAGAATCAGTGGAGAGTGAAGATCGGAGTTCCGGAGTTAAAGATCGAGGAGAATCGATCTCTATGGTGAAACGGGTTCGACATTTGTTTGATCCTTATTTGGAAGGATTTTGTTGACTATTCTCGTGTTAATCCCTGGGAATACCAGAAAGGATTGAGGATAGTGTGGAAGGAAAGGTCAGTGCCTTTAAGCCGTTCCGTTTCGTAAAATTCTTCGTGGGAAAAGTTCGACATCGGGGACTGAAGATAAACGACGTGAAAGAGAATTTAAATCGTCCTAAAAAGTCTCTCCCTTAAATGAACTGTGAGCATTTCGAACTTTTGGCAATACTCTCTCTCTCTCTCTCTCTCTCTCTCTCGCTGGTCCTCTCTAGCCACGTTCCAGCTGAGGCCCAGAGGGCGGATTCGCTGCCCCCTCTCTTTCTCCGTCCCCTCCCCTCTCTGTCTGTCGCACTCCATTCTGCATCCCTCTCAAAGCCTTCCTATCACACTCTGAACGATTTTCTCAACCTACATCGTCTGCTGTAATTCGATGCCCCCATTCCTTCTCTTTCTCTCTCTCTCTCTCTCGTGGAAATCTTTGCAAAACGAGAGGGAAGGACACTGTCGGCACTGCCGGGCCCTGAAGCGGCAGCGTGAATTCCTGGCCAGAACGCCAAGACATCAGACAGATCGCCAAGTCGGAACCTGCCACAGTAACGCCGCTGGAAGGTCATATCCCGACGTCCAGAAGGTGGCAGATAGCGAGCAGTCTTGTAAATTATCAATTTAATCGTTTATTTTATTCTCCGACCACCACCCGCGTGGCGGTTTTGTTCCCCAAAAGACTTTATAAGCTGTAGTGAAATGAATCAACTCTTACAATGCCGGTCAGGCAGCAGCCTTGGAAATAAAAAAAAACGCATTTGACATTTTGGATCGAGACGCTTCTTCGGGACGCGGAAGGGAAGAGGAAGCCAACTGATGAAAATCTGGTGAGAGATGTGGGGTGGGTGGAGGAAGAGAACGGAGAAGGTGATAGGCGTGGTCTGGTGGATGGGAAAGGTAGGGGTTTATTGAGGGACGTGTAAGAGAGCACAGGGCGAAAATGGCAATCAATTTCGGTACAGGCCATGAGGTGACAGAAGACCGTGTCACCCTTCCCGCCAGCAGTGCCGCGGCAACTTTCAGGGCAGGACCCACTTTCCCCTGCAGAATTTCGATTGACTTTCCGATGGAGATGCGATTGATCACCGACAGTTGCGCGAGACCCTTTACCCTTCCTTTGCCCCAAGGCCGAAAAGAATTCGACTCGGCCGTTATTGTCTGGCATCTTGAGACGGGCTGAGGCCACCTTGTGCCTATAAGCTATGGATTCGCACTCCTTCGACCTTCCCCTCGGCCTCACCCAACTGAACCATGATTCCAATGGCGATGAATCCCAAATCGCGACTCCACTCCCGACACAATCGCATCCGGAGCCCTTTCAATCGGGAGGCAATGGGGTGATCGCGTTCAGTCAATGAACTGAACGATGACTCTTTCAGAGAAATGAGAAATCGAAACAATAACGAACTATCCAATCGGAAGAAGGGAGCTGGCTGGAACGTACGCATTCCCCACTCAGCGTAGACTCGGTTGAAATCTGTTTCAGATATTGACAAGGTACTTTCGACTCAAGGCTCAGTCAACTAATGAGGGCGGCGGTGAATGGGGTGGAGTAGGATTGGGGGGGAAACTTTGAAACCCCTTTCTAGCACTAAATCTCCTCCAGACCCCCCCCCCCCGAACTCTTTCACATCCGACTCCTTTGGCCTCGTTTCCATTGTCGCTACCCGCGCCCGTCACTCCCTTTCGAGGTTCTTGCACAACCGCGCTGTTTCTTCTTCTCCCGCCATCCCACTGTGACACCAGCGTTTCCATATGTGTCTGCGCCACGCTCGGCGTAGTACCAATTCATTTCTAACCCACTTTCCAAAGGATCTACACTTCTTCCGATTTCTGTCCCGGAGATGCATTTGTCACGGCTCCCAACACTCTTCACTCTCTTGCCCATTTCCTTTCCCCATCTCGCTCTCTACACCTTGTTCTCCCATTTCTCATGTTTTTTCAATGCCTACTGTATTCCCCACCTCCGTTCTCCATCTCTCCACTTTTGCCGCCAGCCCAGTCGTCCCGCCGCTCGGTTGCACACCCCCGTGTTTACACTCCTGGATCTTTACCCTCCTTGTTATGTGTTGTCCTTTCCTTCACAGCGCCCTCGTGTTCTTTGTTCTTTATTTCACCCTGGAAATCCCGGCCTCTGAATCTGACCCGCTCCTTTCACCTGGGAGGTTCCCTCGGCCCGCTCTGATGTCAATGTGGCTGCCAGAGTTGATGCAGACTCCGCTGACCTGCCTTAGGACGTTGGTGGCATCTGCTGGATTCAAGCCAAACGTGTCTGCCACCGCCAGAGAGGCTGGGGTCAGAGAGACAGCTTAACACTCCGAGTTGCGCTGTCTTTAGTATTACAATTGCTTAAAGAAACCGCGGCTTACCGACTTAGGAAAATGTATGTTTGGGCTTTTCGACCAGCTCCCTCAAACCTGCAGAGAATATGCCCGATCCGAACATATATATTTATGTTTTATCCATATGTTCACGTAACACACCCACTGACACCCACACACACGGACACACACGCACCCACGTAAAATGGACATAACACACTTCATGTATAGATACATACATACACATATATATGTGTGCGTGTGTTTCTGTGTGTGTGTGTGTGTGTGTGTGTGTGTACTTACTCTTGTGTTCTACCTATCTAATCTAGCTTTCATTTTCGGATTACACGGACAGAAAATGCGCGTTATCAGAAACAAAATTGTAACTGTTGTTGTCATGTCCGTTCTGCTGGCTCCAGCCTGGCAGTCAGAGCCCCGGACAATACATGAGCCCAAAACTACGTGCTACCAGCTTGCTGTTGATTCATTCCAGGAGTGTGGACAAATGCCAAAATAAAATCTTATAAACATGAGAAATTGCCAGCAAACAATTCCCCGCTTGCGGATTCTGAGAGCCGAGTACTCTCAGAAACGCAGCGCAATTGATGTCCTGTTCCTTGAAAGCCGACACAACGTCATGGCTTCCCACCTATCAGTTTTTCTTAATGGACGTAATAAACTGCATTGTTGGATTCGCTTGCTCAAGCCTGGGCGGTTCTAACTTTACTCTAAAGTAGTAATCTTTTCTCTCTTGAATGCTGACTATAGTGGGGTCCTAAGCAGCTCGGTTGGTCATGAGATTATTAGCCGACGGAGCGTGTGTTATGACTTGTATTCAAAATCCCCTCCAAAATAGACCTCAGCTGGAAAATATTTCCAGTTTTCCTGCAATCCGCATCGTCATTGCCTCCGGTTGGCATCGCACCGGTTTTGTCAATTGCGTACAAAAGGCGGAAATCCAAAACACAGCAGGAAATATTTAAAAAAAAACAGGGACCATTGATTTTAAAGCGCAGATCCTAACTGTTGTAACGATTATCTAAAACAGCAGTTATAATGAAACCACACACACACACACCCAGGCAGCATCTATAAGGAGAAGCACTATCGACGTTTCGGGCCGAGATCCTTCGTCAGGACTAACCGCAAGGAAAGATAGTCAGAGATTTGAAAGTAGTGGGGGGAGGGGGAAATGCGAAATGATACGAGAAGACCGGAGGGGATGGGGTGAAGCTAAGAGCTGGAAAGGTGATTGGCGAAAGGGATACAGAGCTGGAGAAGGGAAAGGATCATGGGACGGAAGGCCTCGGGAGAAAGGAAGGGGGGGGGGGGAACACCAGAGGGAGATGGAGAACAGGCAAACAACTAAATATGTCAGGGATGGGGTAGGAAAGGGAGGAGGGACATTAACGGAAGTTAGAGAAGTCAATGTTCATGCCATCAGGTTGGGGGCTACCCAACCGGTATATAAGGGGTTGTTCTTCCAACCTGACTGTGGCTTCATCTTGACAACAGAGGAGGCCGTGGATAGACAAATCAGAATGGGAATGGGACGTGGAATTAAAACCTGTGGCCACTGGGAGATCCTGCAGATTTCCTCGCGTTTGCTCTTTAAGTTGCTCTGAAACGCTGTTTGGGAGGGACGACCATGGCAGAGCGTCGGAGGCTGCATGTTGCTCAATTTTATACCGATAGAAGGTGCGTCTGTTTACCCAGTCACACCCGTAGAACATCATCACCCGATGTTGCTGATCAGAGTTCGACCCAGGTGGAGTTATTTGTTCTCTGACACTCAGAGATCGGAGTCCGCCTGAAGGAACGCCCTGCTACTCTCCAATCTAATCCAGGTGAATCATCAACCCATTGTCATTTCAACTCGTTATCAAAATGCCGCTTACGTACTCTATTACTCTGGACTAACACAGACACCGAATTAAATCGACCCGCAGAATTGACTTTTGAGCCGGCCCTCGAAGGACCTGTTCCGCCCTGTGCCGTTGCGTTTATCCCAGGAAGCTGCAAACGAGGCCAAGGGAACCGCAGAGAGGTGGACAGAAATAAATTGTAAAACTATTGACCTCTCTCTCTCTTCCCCCAACCTCTTCCCCTTCTCTCTCTCTCTCTCTCCTCCTCTTTCTCTCCCTCGCCCCCTCTCCTCCTCCTCCACTCTCCCCTTCTCTCCTCCTCTGTCTCTTCCCCCCTCTCTCCCTCTGTCTCTCTCTCCTACTCTTCTCTCTCCCCTTTCTCTTCCCCTCTCTCCCTCTGTCTCTCCCTCGCCCCCTCTCTCTTCCCCCCTTCTCTCTGTCTGTCTGTCTGTCTGTCTGTCTGTCTCTCTCTCTCTCTCTCTCTCTCTCTCTTTCCATCCATCCCTAGCGATATTGGAGAGAATTGCTGTGAGCATCATGCATGGTTGTCAACCGGGCGCAATATTTCTTTCTGCGTCGCCTCTCTGTACTTGGGTTTGGTCCAGATTGTCAAAGTGTGATACCCCCGGCGCTAAGCAGACGGAGATCATTAACCTGCCCATTTTGTTCGCACCCCAGCCCTGGGCTATTGAGTTCTGTGTCGGCGATTATATGCAATCATTGACCATGTGATAAGCCAAACGAGATAGCCAATAAAGTGCCCATTGAGTGTACGATCGCGTTCGTTTTCATAGCTGCAGCCCAACTACAGGTTGACGGCGGGGGGGGGGGGGGGGGGGTGGGCGTGGGGCGGTGGACAATCGGTAGTAGTTGACGGCTCGTTGCTACCATCTCCTATCGATTCTACCATCTGGCAGGAGGCAGCGAAGGCTTAGGACACTGACAATAGATGGAGCAGAAGTTTTTACTTACGACCGCCCTGCTTCAAGGGCGTGTGTAATCCCAATCACCCCTCCTTTATATCGATTCCACGAACGGCAGACTTCCATTTTGCAACTAGTCATATTGTTTTTGCTTGCAAATTCTCTTGTTTTGCATACGGCTCCCGTCATCTTTTGTTCGTTCTGCTCGCGAGTCGTTTACGTAGACCATATTCGAATGTGCAATGCACTGTGTTATGTTAATCAAAATGGCTTCTTTGGTTTGCTAGAATTGGAACGCTTTTATGTCTGGTAAGTCTTTTCTCTCGCAGTTGTTTAGCTTTGGACTTGCTGATATGGGGATTGTATTCATTAGTTAACGAATGGGGAATGTTATTTTGTCTTGTGGGGCTGGGAGCTTGCGGGGGATTTCCGCGGTTTTTTTCAGGGGAGGCGGGAAGGAGACGCCGAGGAAGGTGGAGGTGCGCTGCACTGCTTGGGCGACCAGCGAGCGGGGTGGTCCCGGGTGCGAGGACGTGGAGGTCGGAGGAGAGTGACAAGGGGTCGGGTGGTTCGGTGGTTGAGCTCCACTAAACTGACTGAACTTTGTTAAGTTGGCGCCTTTTACTTTATTGTATTTTCCTTCATATATACCATATTGCATAGTACTCTTTTAGTTTTAGTAAACTCTTTAAAGTGTATTCCGTAACGGTATCTGGTGTGAGTTTGATACTGTGTGTGTGTGCGTGCGGCATAAACTTGATTCTCACAGCACCTGCGAGTACGGGAGGGTGGGGCTGGTGAGTGGCTGGATCTCCTTTCCCCCAAGAAATATACCAGCCTGTTGGGCAAGTGTTACACGAAAATAAGCTGAATTTGATATTGGCGACTTGAAGTGCCGTGAGTTAAAGCACTTCCCCGCATCTCGGACCTAAACGTTCAGCCTCAGGCGATCCCCTGTGCCAAAGCTGTTGAAGCTGATTGAAACGTGTACATCTTAATTTGCCATCTGAAGATGCAGGCCAAGTTTGAGTCGGACGCTTCGAGCCAGCAATTCAGCAAGACATGACGCCTTTGTGCGACACCTCACTCGCTGCTCTGTGGATAGGTCTCAGTCTGCACTCTGCAATGGGGCTCTGGTACTGCACGGTTCTCCTGTCTGCCATCTCATTAAGCCTGCCATGACACCATGAGCATTGGTGCTCATGCCCTGAAGCACTTGCACGAAAGCGAAGGCAAAATGAATCTTTTAAAGGTAAAAGCTTCCAAAACTTTCGCCATCACTCTCAGTTACGCACAAGCAGACTGGGCCTGTTCGGATAACAGAAAAACTAGCATTTGCAAATTATTACCTTCTGTTCCAGTTCTGTTGGAAACAAAAGTTGGATAGCCTTTCATCAGACCTGTAAGACCATGTGCCAATCGGGCTACCCGCCATTTCCTCATGCCAGATTTAATACCTCTCTCAATCCCGAGATCCGATGTTTCTCCCCTCTCTCTCTTTCTCTCTCTCTCTCTGTCACTTTCTCTCTTTCAATCTCTCTCTCCCAAAAACAAGCGTGGCTGGAACAACATATACACAAGTAGCGAAGAAGATAGACGACGAGCTGATCGTGTAAATGATCAACTAATCGTTTATTTTATTTTCCGTCAACCGTCCACCACACCCCCCCCACCCCCAACCCAACCCTGCCTCTCCAGCGGTTTTATTCCCCAGAAGATTTTTAAGCCGTAGTAATATGAAACAACTCGCACAATGCTGATCAGGCAGCGTCTCTAGAAAGGAACAAACATTTGACATTTCGGGCCGAGAGTCTTCCGGCCGAGACTGGGAAGGAAAGAGGAAACCAACTGAATATGAGCCCGGGGAGAGTTCTGGGTGGGGGAGGGAGCTGGACGACAACCGAGAAGGTTATAGATGTGGTCAGGTGGTTGGAGAAGGTTGAGTGCAGTGGAGGGAGGATTTATAGTGGAAATCGCAACGATGACAATCCATTTCGGTACAAGTCATAAGGTGACAGAGACCTTGTCACCGTTCCTCACAGCAGTGCCGCGGCAACTTTGAGGGCGGGCCCAGACTCTCTTACGGCCATTCAATTAAATTTCAGACTTAAGTGTGATTTGTTTACGGACAATTGCGCGGACCTTTAACCTTCCCTTGCCCCAAGGTTGCAAACAAAATTACTCTCTGCCATCACTCCCTGTTATTGTCTGGCACCTTCAGATGGGTGAATTTAAAAAAAAATTGTTTCTAAAATTTGTGGAATCGCACTCCTCCCTCCTCACGATCCCCGCCCCCCTGACCCAAACGTATCATGATTCGAAGGTTATGATGAATCCCGAAGCTCGACTCCACAGAGTCAGGAAAAAACACGATGATAATGTTCAGCCAGTGTTAAGTCCGGCTGGCTGAAGATGCCGGGGCAAAGGTGGGGAGCGACGGCTGAGACCTGTGCAAACTTTTGGCAAGGAAAAGGGAGAGCGGCCGGACAGTTGCGTAACTTACAAGGCTGAAGTGCAATGGGAAATCCTGAGTGGGGAGTGCGGCTGCGCTCCCGTTCGCCGACGCGCTGCTGCTGCGACGCGGTTTGTCAGTCTCCTCATGACGTATGCGGCATTGGGTTGTCAGCGTCGTGATCGTGCCTATCACACTCCGACTGCACGGGTATCTGCCCATTGCCGCAGATGTGAGGGAGTGCATCGAGGGTAGATGGGGGGAGGACTGGAGAGGCACTATGGAGTAGTTTGGACGTCAGCAACAACAAAAATGTCACTGAACCTTTTCAGCGCATATAAATAAAGAGAGGAATTCTGGACAGTCTCCATATCTGAGCGCAGCCAGTCGACGATATCGTAACCTTGGCCGACTAAAGCGCAGTTTGGAAACTAGTGTAAAATGCATTCCTTCTCCCACTTGGCTCCCTTCCTCTCTCTTCCAGCTAGAAACTCTTTCTCTGCCCCTTGAATCCTTATTGACTCCCTAAATGCTGAATCTCTTTTTGCTTCCCCAAGTTCTCCCTCCTGTCCTAATAGCGACCTCTCTGACCCTGCAAACACTGTTACCTATCTTGCTACAAGTCAACCACACTCCACTAGGCTTCACTCTGTCAAAGAATTGCTTTTTCCGCCCTGATCGGCATCGCCCACTTTCTTAATTATGTCCTCGAATTTCCCTTTCCTCGTCTCTCTTCTGCATTTTCCTGTTCTGCTGTAAATGCCTCGCTGTCCTCTACCTTTGATTTCTACCTCCACAAACCACCTCCGTCCTCCCTACAGGTCAAATACCCCAGTCCTTTCCAACTATAGACCTCACTGCTGTTTGTAGGATTGAACCATTCATGTCAGCAGTGGTGCACCTTGGGAATCCTGCGGGGCGGGAACAACGGAGCTGGCCCACCGAAACGACAGATGCGCCCTCGAGAAGTCATGCCGAGAGTGAGGGCCTCCATTACATAGGAGGCCCAATCGGTACACCCTCGCGATCGGCCGTTCGCATGCGCACTCGCTAGCTTCTCACAATCGATCTCATACATGGACCCTTTCCATCCATTCCCTCCCGATGTCCTACTTTCTGTGTCTCTTTACCCCGCTCTGTGCAATCTGTTAGCTTCAGCCGGCTGTGTTCCAGACGCTGTGTAATCGTTTACAACATTGTTTCATTCTCCGATTTCACACACTTCCTTTCCTCCAAACCACTCACTATTATTCCTCTCATCACTGGAACCACTAGACCTGACTCATCACAGAGGACGAGCGTGGAATTCTTATTCTTATTAACCTCATTCTTATTAACCGCTTCTCTCCCTCATTTCCACTCCCTGCCCCTCGAGCTTTCTCACCACACCCCCCGCTATTTCAGCAAATATAAACCCTTTCACGCAGCACTCTTCTCCCCTTTCTGACACTTACACCCTTCTCTCGCCTGACATCTTTCATATCCGGTTCCATCCACCTCGTTTCCGTTCTCGCTTTCTGTGCCCGTCACTCACTCTTACGATTCTTGCCCGAACCCCGCTGTCTCTTCACGTTTCCCAAAACTTCTCGCTCCCCTGTCAATTTCTTTATCCCATTTTGCTCTGTACATGCTTTGCCTCCTCACATTTCTCATTGCAGACTGTATGTTGCCCTCTCTCCTGCTCTCTTCTGTTAATACCAGCTCAGTCGCACCGCCGCTCGTGCGATTATCTCCACGCATACACCCCTGCCTCTTTATGCGCCTTTCACTCGTTCTCCACTCCTTTGCAGCGACTTCACATTCTCCAGCCCGCACCATCCACTACCCCTCCCATTGCACTGTTGCCCACACAGCCCTCTGCCGTCGCCTGCTCTCCTTTCCCTAAACTGCCCACCACAAAAGTTAGCTCGCCCGCTCGCCAATGTAACAGAATATGTAAAACCTTTTCCGTCACGCCTCCCCAGGTCACTCCTTACTGTCCGAGTCCTGAACCCCCTTCCAGTAGAGCAGCTTCTCCGAGTTCGTTATGTGATGCGAGGTGACGAGACGCCGGTAGGTGCTGGCAGAATACGGTACCTTGTGGTAGAAGAACATGGGCTTTGAGTGGATTGGCACCGGATTTACCTTCAGCTCCGCGAGACGCAGCCCCACGTAGACGTCCTCCAGTTTGAACATCGGTGCGGTCCCGGAGAGGTTCCACACGCCGCAAGCCACGTCGGTGGACATGACGTAGCCGGTGCCGGAACAGAAAGGTGGGTAGGTTGCCCCAGGGTACTCCTCCTTGCTGATGTACCAACGGCTCCATTTCACGCGTATAGGCTTGAAGTTTCTGAAAATGGCCCCGGTGGCGAAGCTGCTGCGGGGGGCGCGGGAGAGGAGCTCCAGCAGGTAGTCGGTATTCACAAACATGTCGGAGTCGGTCTTCATCACGAAGGCGGCAGAGGGACAGTAGCAGCAGAGCCACTCGAGACCCACCAGCACCTTGAGGGTCAGGTTGTAGTACGTGTCATCGAAATCAGCCTGGATGATGTCCCGGTGCATATCACCCTCTCTTTGAATCCAATCCTGCTGATGCCTTCCATGTCCCAGCACGAAATAGGTGACTGCCCGGGCTCCGCCAACCCACCGCTCACTCCCCCAAGTCTGGCGGATGACCGATCGAGCCTCGAACTGACCCGGGGAGCTGGTGACCAGTAGGACCAGGAAGGGGGCGCCTTCGTCGCAGCGGCTGGCGGGTCGCATCAGGAAGGAGGTGCCGTTCAGCCGGGAGCGACAACGGGACGAAACGCCGCTGTGACTCCAATTACTGCTCCAGGCATACAGACAAACGATCAGGAGGACGAGGAAAGCGGCCTTGATGAATCGGTTGCCACGTAACGAGCTGACGGATATCCGTTTACATCCACAGAGAACTGCACGAAAACAGAACGATAAGACAATAAGACTTTTAAACATTATAAGTCTCCTTGACCTCTATCAACTCCTCTCTGTACTTTGTCCCTTTATACCTAAATATTTTTCTTTCGAATTTTTGGCCATTTTGGGGGGAAAAAAAGTCTATTCCTTCAGCCAAGGTGTAAGACCATACACTACATTCCAGTTGTCATGTCTTTGCCCATTCTCCCAATCAGACCATGTCTTTTTGCAGACTGCAATGTTTTTCAGGACAACTGTCCACCTATCTATGCATCATCTGCAAACTTGGCCGGAAAGTAATTAATTCCGTCGTCCATGTCGTTGACACATGACGGGTCAACAGCTGCGAACCCCAATAAGCCCATTTATTGACAACCTTTCTCTTCTGCTGGTCACCGTATTTTCTATCCAACGCTCGCATCTTCCCTACGACGTCATGAGTGCCGTGAATGCTCATCTGGTCAAAGACCTTCAGAAATCCAAGGGAACTTCATCCATTCACTCATATTTTCCTATCCTGCCTGTTGTTTCCTCAAAGATTTCTAACATGTTCTTCAGGACAAATTTTCACCTGAGGAATCAATGCTGACCTTGGCCTATTCTATCATGCACTTCCACGTACCGCAAAGCCACATCCTCAGTAATTGACCGCGGCATCTTCCCAACCACTGAATTTGGGATAACAGACCTATAATTTCCTTTCGCAGTCCCCGTCCATCATTGAAGAATAGGTTTTTTTTTCATTTTTGTTTCCCTCAATCAGCTCGCTCACCTGTGGTCGAGGTTACCGGATCTCCAATTCTGTCTGCATCGTTAGCCATGGTGGCGTTCAACGTTCGTCTGTTTTGCTGCTCTGAAACAAAAGTTATCAACGTGAGTTTTATGCAAGTATCGAAACTGTTAAAAAAAATAAACATCGTTCCGGGATGCGGCTCACACACCGTCCTAACCCCTGGACCCGAGTTCTTGTGGTCGTAACTCGGTTGAATCCCGGAGATTTGTTGGACGCTGGTGACCCACCCTCTATCATCCAGGTCTTTAGAACTATGGAACCACAGAGCATTTACAGCACAGAAACAGGCCTTTTGGCCCTTCTTGGCTGTGCCGAACCATTTTTCTGTCTAGTTCCACTGACCTGCACCTGGGCCATATCCCTCCAAACCCCTCTCATCCATGTACCTGTACAACTTTTTCTTAAAAGTCATAAGTGAGCCCACATTCATCACTTCATCTGGCAGCTCATTCCACACTCCCACCACTCTCTGCGTGAAGAAGCCCCTTCCCCTCAATGTTCCCTTTAAACTTTCCCCCCCTTCACCATTAATCCATGATCTCTGTTTTTTGTTCTCCCCTGGCCTCAGTGGAAAAGAGCCTGATTGCATTCATTCCATCTACACCTAAAATAATTTTATATACCCCTGTCAAATCTCTCCTCATTCTTCCACACTCCAGGAATAAAGTCCTAACCTATTCAACCTTTCTCTGTAACTCAGTTTCTCAAGTTCCAGCAACATCCTTGTAAACCTTCTCTGCACTCTTTCAAACTTATTAATATCCTTCCTGTAATTTGTGTGGCCAAAACTGCACACAATACTCCAAATTCGGTCTCATCAATGTGATAGAACCTCACCATTACATTCCAACTCTTATACTCAATACTTTGATTTATAAAGGCCAATTTACCAAAAGCTCTCTTTACAACTCTATCTACTGGTGAACCACTTTAAGGGAATTATGTATCTGTACTCCCAGATCCCTCTGTTCTACTGCACTCCTCAGTGTCCTACCATTTACCTTGCATGTTCTACCCTGGTTTGACATTCCGAAGTGTAATACCTCACACTTGTCCGCATTAAACTCAATCTGCCATTTTCCTGACCATTCCGCCAACTGGTCCAGATCCCTCTGCAAGCTTTCAAAACCTTCCTTACTGTCCACTACACCTCCAATCTTTGTATCATCAGCAAATTTGCTGATCCAATTTGCCACATAATCGTCCAGATCATTGATATAGATGACAAATAACAATGGACCCAGCACTGATTCCTGTGGCACACCACTATTCACAGGCCTCCACTCAGAGTAGCAATCCTCCACTACCACTCTCTGGCTTTGAGCCAACGTCTAATCCGATTTACTAACTCTCCATGAGCACATAGCGACTGTATCTTCCTAACTAACCTCCTATGTAGGACCCTGTCAAAGGCCTTTCTTCCCGGGTTAGTCTCACTCGGCAGACCAAATTCTAGGAGTGTGTCGATGCAGGTGGAAACAGCAAGCCTCACACTCCCATTACCAGATTAAATGTCAGATTCCATCAGCAAGAGACAGGAAATAGACCACGTCACCTGGGAATGATGATCCCAGAATGAAATTTAAGTCCATAGTGACATAAAGCCAGAAGACTCGGGTAAACTGCACGCCTTTCAGACCATCAGCAGTCACTCGTTCTGATTCTCAGAGAATGGTCGTACACTGGCTAGAAATGCTCCATCATCAGGGTCTCTTTTCCAGGGTGATTCTCGCTCAGAAACCCAAATTCTGGCAGGTGCCACCGGGTCCTAATAAAGTGTTTATACACAGGAAGCAGCGGCACAGTCTCATTAGGAAATAAATCCCTTCAACTGGGAAGCAGCATTCCAGAACGAAAGATAAGACCACACAAACAATAAAAAGTAAAACAAAGGAGAAGATGTAGGCCATTCAGCCCATCCGCTATTCCTTCATTGCTGATCCCGGATTCCAATCAACCCCCATAGACCTGCCTTCTCGCCACATCCTCCGATGCCCCGACCAATCAGATGGTCTATTAGATTCTCCTTTAAACATACCGACGGATTTGGCTTGAACCGCAACCTTTGACACAATCTTCCACAGTCATATCAATTAGCTGAACATTTCCTCCCAACTTCTGTCTAAAAGGTCGCCCCTCAGCCTGAGGCAGCGCCATTTAGTTTTGGATGCCTATCACTGGGGGAAACATCCTCACCACATCCGGTCGCTTTCCGGGAGTTTCCACGTGCATTCTTCTAAATTCCAGTGATAACAGTACCTCACATGCCAGCGAATTCGCTCCCGGAGTCATCCTCCTGACCCTCCTCCGGACACTCCCCAGTGGACGCGCATCCTTTCTGAGGTATGGGACCCAAAGCCGAAGGCAATACAGACAGACTCGACCGACCGGAATCATGACGTTGTCTAACAGAAAGGGTTTGCTCTGGGTTTATCCCAGACTCTGAAGCTGACCCGCCCCTTTGATATGGGAGCTACTCTGCGCCGCACTGCTATCAACGTTGCTGCCAGAGTTCACACAAACTCCACTGACTGGTTTCATGACGTTGGTAGCATCTGCCGCATTCAAGGCAAACCAGTCTGCTACTGCCTACTGCCAATTCGGTCAGGTTTGGAGAGATTAATTAAAACTCGCACTTCCACTGCCTTTAGTATTACAATTGCTTGAAGTATTTCTACTTCAGGAAAAACATATGCAGTTCTGCTTTGTTCATATGTTAACATAACAAAAACACACACACACACACACACACACACACACACACACACACACACACACACAAACACAAACACAAAGGCACACACACACACACAGACACACCCAAGCAGACACACATTGACACACACCTACATAAATACATGCACAAACACACACACACGCACACACACAGGCACGCACAAACACACAGACACACACAAACCGACACATATTGACACACACATACATAAACACACGCACAAACTCACACACACTCACAGGCACACAAACACACAGACACAGAGACACACACAGATAAACAAACACACACACAGACACACACACAAACCGACACACATTCACACACACGCATAAACACAAGCACAAACACACGCACACACAAACACACACTCAGACACACGCACACACAGACACACATTCACACACGCTCACACACAGACACACACACACGCACACACACTCACAAACACTTATAAAACTGATTTTCCTGCTGATGCAATGCGGACATTTACTCTTATGTAGTACCTATCTAATGCATCTCTGTGTTTACCTACTTATTTACATAACATGGTGCGGCTGAGGCAAGTGTGTTGGAGAGGAGTGGGGTCAACTTTTCCGATGCTGCTGGTTCCCGCCCATTCATTATCTGGTTACGCGGACAGAAAAGGCACACGCCATCAGAAAAGAGGAATTACTGCCGTTGTCATGTCCGTTCTGCTTTCTCCAGCCTTGCAGTTCAGAGCCCCGTACAAAATATTAACTGAAAACTAGGAGCTTCCGGGTTGTTGATTCATTTCAAGCGTGGGTAAATGCGAAATTTTTTCTTAAAGTCTTTTAAAAGTTACTAGCAGACAATTTCCCGGTTATACCGCAGCTTTCAGTGAGATTAACGTGCGTTCTTCCAAATTCAGGAGAGTGCAGACACAAAGCTGCCAAGCGCTCGGTATCTGTTAACTCTTTCATTCCCGGAATTATCCGCGTGATCCTCCTCCGGATTCTTTCGGGGGAAAAAAAAGCGAATCCATTCTGTGATATGGGGCCCAAAACTGATGAATATACTACACTTACGTCCTGACTAGTGTCTCATAACTCCTTAGAACGATCTCTTTACTTTTATATTGTATTTCCCTTGAAATAAATCTTAGTATTGAATTTGCTTTCTTTACCACAGACTCAAACCCGTGAATTAAACTCTCGGGAGCTTTGCTCGAGGGCTCCAAGTTCCGCTTGAACGCCTGATGTAAATTGTCTTAAGTCCCGCTGCAATCGCATTGCTTCCGCAGCGCTACCTACTACTCCATGTTTCTTCATATCAGCCGCAGATTTCACCACACTGCCATCCCGTCGACATCATTGACAAACAATGTGCGAAGAATCCGTCCCAATACTGATCCCTGAGGAACATCCCCTGTCTCTGAAATCCAGGATAAATCTACCTTCGCTGCCATTCGCTTCCAGCCCCTCCCCCCCCACCTCCCCGTCCCTTATCTGTCATCCATTACCGAGGATATGTCCGTTTAATGGTTCCAAAACCACCTCCGCGTTCCATCTCCCACTTCAATGACTTAGTCCGTGACGGAGATACCCGAATAGACACTGAAGATCCCACCCCAGATTAAAGGTGGACTGCCTCAGGTCTAATATCAGCTACACTCAGAACGCCAAGAACCCCACGGCGACAGGCCAGATACCGGGCAGAACGGAGTGCGAGAAAGGAGAGGAAATATAGACGGGAGTACAAGAGCTTTCTGTAAACTCACCTCACTGCCGCACGTCGTTTCTGCATTGCATTTCCGCATCGAGCTCGCCAGTCTTGCCTTATCAGTACCGTCTAACAGAGAGGCACTGCCCTTTATTTCGATTCGCAGGCTCTGAATTTGGCCCGACCGTTTGATCTGGCAGTTTCCCCGTTGCGCTCTGACGTAAGCTTTTGTTGCTGCGAAACTCCACTGACCGGTTTGATGACATTGAAGGCATCTGCTGGTTTCAAGCTAGGCGCGTCTGCATCTTCAAAACATGTCTATTTATGCTTTATCCATATGTTACCCGCCCCCCCCCCCAGACACACACACACACACACACACAGAGACACTCACACACACAGACACTCACACACACACACACATACACTCACTGACACACACACACACACACGCACAGACACTCACACACACATACACTCACTGACACACACATACACACACTCTCTCACACACATACACTCTCTCTCTCTCTCTCACACACACACACATACACAGACACTCACACACACACATACACTCACTGACACACACATACACACACACTCTCTCACACACATACATACACTCTCTCTCACACACATACACTCTCTCTCTCTCTCACACACACACACATACACACACACTCTCTCACACACATACACTCCCTCCCTCTCTCTCTCTCTCTCTCTCTCTCACACACACACACATACACTCACTGACACACACATACACACACACTCTCTCACACACATACACACACACTCTCTCTCACACATACACACACACCTGATTTTCCTGCCGACGTGATGCCGCTATCCACTCTTCTGTAATATCTGTCTCATTCTTCTTTCACAAACTGTGGCGTGGAAAAGTTTGAGCACACCTGGTTAAAATTTCTGTTACTGTGAATAGTTAAAAGGTGACCTGATTTTCCGAAAGCCTTAAAGTTGAAGATAACATAGTCCGGAGAGCCAGTCGGGTTGGTCGGTACCACCTGAGAGGAATAATGCTCATAGTGATTTTTGGCAAGGTATACAGCTAGAAAATAGGTGATAGCATTGCACCAGTGGTAGCTTTGTTACTTCAAATAAGTGATCACTTTTTGTATATATTTCATATTACATGTTACCCCACCCTCCCCCAAGGCAAAAACCAAGATGAAATCCTAGGAATGCAGAAGACAATGGTGTGTTAATCTATGTTAATGAGAGGTAGCTAAGAGATGTAGTCAGCTTTGAAACTTGCTATTTGCTATGCATGTACCCGATTTAGCAAGAGAATGAAATATTAAGAATGTAGAAGTCAATGTTGTGATAATGGAAGGTAGCTGAAGAGATGTAGATTAGAACTGTATGTGTGGTACGTGTGAAACGAGACCAGGATTTTGCTATAAAAAATGCCGTGTCCGAGGATCGGTGGGCAATCAGCGACTAGCTCACTGACTGTCTCAGCATTGATTTGCAAATTAAAGATTAACCCTTCTTGAAGAATCTTCTGCGTCTCCTGGTCATTTGTGAGGCACAAAAAACCACGACAGTCGGTACCACCTGAAAGGAAAAATGGTCATAGTGATTTTTGGCAAGGTGTAGAGTTAGAAAATAGGTGATAGCATTGCACCCGTGGTAGATTTATTACTTCAAATAAGTAATCACTTTCTGTATATATATATTAAATGTTAGCCCCCACCCCCACCAAAGGCGAACAAAACTCATTTGGAGAGGTTTCTGGAGTTTTATTTATGTTGTAGCGGTGTGCTACACGCAGCGCTAAAATTACGACACGGAGTCGGTAACTGCAGTCGAAGGAAAAAACTTTATTCGAAATCCTCAGCCTCACTTTTAAGCCTCCCTCAACCTGCCCCCCATGGCGCAGAGGCTCCAAAACTCTGTGCTCGCAAACCCCCGTAGGCTATCTAATTGAGAGTCGGTTCGGATGTGCCAGGACCGCCACATAACCCCCCCCCCCCCCAGAACCGGCGATACACCCCCCAATGTCCACAGTCTGGGCCAGAACCCGCTTGGGAGGTCGGCCTCTGCGCCGAGGTGCTGGAAACTCGGCAGGTTGCGCCAGGTCCACATGGGCCGGTTTGAGGCGGTCCACCGTGAAAACCTCCTCTTTCCCCCCCAACGTCCAGCACGAACGTGGACCCGTTGTTCCGGAGCACCATAAACGGCCCCTCGTATGGCCGCTGCAGCGGTGGCCGATACCCGCCCCTTCGTACAAACACAAACTTACAGTTCTGTAGGTCTTTGGGTACGCAGGTCGGGTGCCGCCCATGCTGTGAAGTGGGTATGGGGGCCAGGTTACCGAGCTTCTCGCGTAGTCTGCCCAGGACTGCTGCGGGATCTTCCTCTTGCCCCCTTGGGGCTGGTAGGAACTCCCCGGGGACGACCAGGGGCGCGCCGTATACCAACTCGGCCGACGAGGCGTGCAGGTCGTCCTTGGGCGCTGTGCGGATGCCGAGTAGGACCCAGGGAAGCTCGTCCGCCCAGTTGGCTCCTCGCAGGCGGGCCATGAGGGCCGACTTCAGGTGACGGTGGAAACGCTCCACTAGCCCGTTCGACTATGGGTGGTAGGCAGTGGTGTGCAGCTGAGTCCCCAAAAGGCTGGCCATAGCTGACCACAGGCTGGAGGTGAACTGGGCGCCTCTGTCGGAGGTAATGTGGGCTGGTACACCAAAGCGAGATACCCAGGTGGCGATCAGGGCTCGGGCGCAAGATTCGGAGGTGGTGTCGGTGAGCGGGACCGCCTCTGGCCATCTTGTGAACCGGTCCACGATAGTCAGGAGGTGCCACGCTCCGCGCGACACTGGCAGGGGGCCCACGATATCCACATGAATGTGGTCGAAACGCCGGTGGGCGGGATGGAATTGCTGCGGTGGGGCTTTGGTGTGCCGCTGCACCTTGGCCGTCTGGCAGTGCATGCACGTTTTGGCCCATTCACTGACCTGTTTGCGGAGTCCGTGCCAAACGAACCTGCTGGAAACCATCCGGACAGTTGTCCGGATGGAGGGATGCGCCAAGTTATGAATGGAGTCGAAAACGCGGCGCCGCAAGGCTGTCGGGATGACGGGGCGGGGCTGGCCGGTGGCGACGTCACAGAGTAGGGTCCTCTCACCCGGGCCTACGGGGAGGTCCTGGAGCTGCAAACCGGAGACTGCGGTTCTGTAACTCGGAATCTCCTCATCTGCCTGCTGCGCCTCTGCCAGTGCCTCAAAGTCTACCCCTTGGGAAAGGGCATGAACGGTAGGGCGAGAGAGCGCATCCGCCACGACGTTGTCCTTACCCGAGACGTGCCGGACATCCGTCGTGTATTCAGAGATGTAGGACAGGTGGCGTTGCTGGCGGGACGACCAGGGGTCGGACGCTTTCGTAAACGCAGAGGTAAGCGGTTTGTGGTCCGTGAAGGCGGTGAAGGGCCGACCTTCTAGGAAGTACCTGAAATGCCGGATTGCCAGGTAGAGCGCCAACAGTTCCCGGTCGAAAGAATTGTATTTGAGCTCGGGTGGTCGCAGGTGTTTGCTGAAAAACGCCAGGGGTTGCCAGCGACCTGCGATGAGTTGCTCCAGCACCCCACCGACTGCCGTGTTTGATGCGTCCACTGTGAGGGCAGTAGGGGCGTCCATTCTGGGATGTACTAGCATTGCGGCGTCCGCCAAAGCTTCCTTCGTTTGAACGAAAGCGGCGGCGGACTCCTCGTCCCAGGTAATGTCCTTGCTCGGACCCGACATCAGGGCGAACAGGGGGCGCATGATCCGGGCAGCTGAAGGGAGGAAGCGGCGGTAGAAATTGACCATACCTACGAATTCCTGAAGGGTCGGGGAAAGAGGCTACCTTAGCGGGCAGAGGGGTGGCCCCGTCTTTAGTAATACTGTGGCCCAGGAAGTCAATGGTATCGAGTCCGAACTGGCATTTGGCGGGGTTCATTGTAAGACCGTACTCACTCAGTCGGGCGCAGAGTTGACGGAGGTGGGACAGATGCTCCTGACGACTGCTGCTGGCTATGAGGATGTCATCCAGATAGATGAACGCGAAGTCCAGGTCCCGTCCCACCGCGTCCATTAACCGCTGGAACGTCTGTGCGGCATTCTTCAGGCCGAACGGCATGCGGAGGAACTCGAAAAGGCCAAACGGAGTGATGAGAGCCGTTTTGGGGACGTCGTCAGGATGCATCGGGATTTGATGGTACCCTCGGACGAGGTCTACCTTGGAGAAGATCCGTGCGCCGTGCAGGTTTGCTGCAAAGTCCTGAATGTGCGGCACAGGGTAGCGGTCCGGTGTGGTAGCCTCGTTCAGCCTGCGGTAGTCGCCACACGGTCTCCAGCCCCCCGTCGCTTTGGGCACCATGTGCAGGGGGGAGGCCCATGGGCTGTCGGACCGCCGGATGATCCCCAATTCCTCCATCCTCTGGAACTCCTCCTTCGCCAGTCGTAGCTTGTCCGGGGGAAGCCGCCGAGCGCGGTCGTGGAGGGGTGCTCCCTGGGTCGGGATGTGGTGCTGTACGCCATGTTGGGGCATGGCCGCTGTGAACTGCGGTGCCAGAACCGATGGGAACTCCGCCAGGACCCTGGTGAAGTCGTTGTCGGACAGCGTGATGGAGCCGAGGTGAGGGGCTGGCAACTGGGCTTCACCCAGGGAGAACGTCTGAAAGGTCTCGGCGTGTACCAGTCTCTTCCTGGGCAGGTCGACCAGTAGGCTGTGAGCCCGCAAAAAATCCGCACCCAGAAGCGGTTGGGCTACGGCGGCCAGTGTGAAGTCCCACGTGAACTGGCTGGAGCCGAACTGTAGCTGCACCTGACGGGTGCCATAGGTCCTTACTGTGCTGCCATTCACGGCCCTCAGGGGGGGACCCGGTGCCCTGCTGCTGGTGTCTTAACTCGTCGGAGGTAAAACGCTGATCTCAGCCCCAGTATCGACCAAAAACCGGCGTCCCGACCTTCTATCCCACACTTACAGGCTATCCCGATGGCCAGCCGCCGTAGCCATCAGCGGCGGCTGGCCCTGGCGTTTCCCGGGAACTTGCAGGGCGGGCGACAACGGCGGGCTTCTGCGCCCCACCGCTGGTGGTAGAAGCACCAGTGTTCACTGGGCCGGGGGTTGGCGGGCTTTGTGGCCGGGCCTGGACTGGTTTGCTGCCGGGAGCGTGGCTGGGAGATCTGTGCGATGGACGTCCCGCTCACCTTTTTGGCGTTCCACAGCAAGTCCGCCCGGGCTGCCACCTTCCGGGGGGTCACTGAAATCCGCGTCGGACAGCAGCAGGTGTATGTCCTCGGGCAGCTGCTCCAGGAATGCCTGCTCAAACATGAGGGAGGGCTTGTGTCCTCCGACCAGAGACAACATCTCATTCATTAAAGCCGATGGAGCTCTGTCTCCCAAGCCATCCAGGTGCAGTAAACGGGCAGCCCGCTCGCGCCGTGAGAGTCCGAAAGTCCCGAGGAGCAGGGCTTTGAATTCCGTGTACTTGCCGTCTGCCGGGGGCGACTGTACGAACTCCGCGACCTGGGCCGCTGTGTCCTGGTCGAGGGAGCCCACCACGTAGTAGTAGCGGGTGTCTTCTGAGGTGATCTGGCGAACGTGGAATTGGGCTTCGGCTTGCTGGAACCATAGGTTCGGGCGCTGTGTCCAGAAACCCGGCAGTTTCAACAAAACCGCATGAACAGAGGCGGCGTCGGTCATTTCTGGTCCAAAAATCGTTTAGACCGTCGGGGTCACCAATTGTAGCGGTGTGCTACACGCAGCGCTAAAATTACGACACGGAGTCGGTAACTGCAGTCGAAGGAAAAAACTTTATTCGAACTCTTCAGCCTCACTTTTAAGTCTCCCTCAACCTGCCCCCTCTTGGCGCAGAGGCTCCAAAGCTCTGTGCTCGCAAACCCCCGTAGGCTATCTAATTGTGAGTCGGTTCGGATGTGCCAGGAAATGGGTCGCCACAATGTCATGATATTTTCCATATCAAATCAAAACAATCTTAAGCTTTTCAGATTCAGTTTAATGTCATTTAGAAATGAGACAACGTTCCTCCAGAATGATATCATAGCATATAGAATTACAGTACAATAATTACAGGCCCCATTTGGTTGTAAATCCCGTGAAGTTTCCTCCATTGTCCAACAGAAACCTTAAGAACGTCGATGAACGCATTTGTGAATGAAGAGGCTCTCCACAAATGTCTGATCACCACGCAATCTGCCGAGCGTTTGGCTCCATGATGCTGGGCGCAAAGAAATACAACGGAGTAGCAGTTAAGGTTAGGGAAGGTTTTAGGTAACTAAAAGTACATCAACTCTCAACAAATTCAATGAAAAATGGACGCGGAGTCAGGAGGTGTAGTGTAGATGCATGCTGAAGGAGCTGCTGGGCCCCACTGTAGTTCCTAGTAATCACATGTGGTAAAAAGTTTCTTATTGCTAATATTTATGGTTATAACCTTAGAAATTATAATGATAGATTACTGGAGATTTTGGAAAAAAAAACTGTAACGTTCTCAAAGGTGACTATAACTACATTACACTAAGGTGCAGTATACAGGGAGAGTTTACCTGCTCCATTGACTACTTTAAATACACTTCCATGCAAACTATCCGCGACTCTTTAACTAACGAAAGCATAAACATTATCTACCGTCGTTACTTCTAACAGGATCGGCATTAACATCTTAGTTCAATATATCGATTATCTATTAACTTACAGCGTTGCTCTCACTGTGATTTCTCATGCCTGCAAACTGCTTCTGCTCAGGTGAGCCTCGTGGAAAGCCCCCACCCTCGCGCTAATTTCAAACCGGTGTTTTCCCACAAGACGCGGCGAAACCGGATGTGACGTCATCGCATGCCGATATATTTTACATGCAATGAATACACTTTAAACACTTCTAATTCTAACTAGAAAATACTATTGAATGAATTACTAAGCGAAAATATTATAAACTAAATAACTGTCGTAATGACAGCACAAGCTTTATTTGTCTTTCTCAGCAATGTGTGATGAAGTCTGATCTATGATCGTGTCGAAATTGGTTGCCGTGGCCTTCCAAACCTTGAGTTCCCTCTGCAGAGTTTGATATTCCAAGACAACCTCCCTTAATCATGCAGTTTCAGGAACCATTAACAATTTTCCTTTGTCATCTGGGAAAATATCTGCTGAATTGCCCAGCTCAGATTCCAGTTTTCTATGAATGTGCTTCCTTGTAGAATCCTGCAGGAGAGTAACTCCACCAGATAGCATGAAAGATTCAAGTTTTCGTGACCAAAGAAGTGATTCATCTTGATATAGTTCTGATAAGCTTAAAAATACCTTTCTGGGCTTCCCTTTCAATCCTTTTACACATTTCCTCTCCATCTGTTTCATCATCATTCTTTTTGGACTCAGGTTCCTTTTTCTTGATTCTGGTATAATCTTCACAGCATGAAACCGGGTAGCAGGCCTCTGCAGCAACTATGCCTCTGCTTGTTACCGCTACAGTCTTCTCATCTTCCTTTTGGGCTGCACATTCCCGGAGTGTTTGGTCAGTTCTGAGTTGCACAGCTTGTGTAAGCTTTTCATGTGACTTGCAGCCCTTCTGAGATTTCACCTTAATATAAAAAAAAATGCAGATCTCATCACACCCCCCACTCCTTGCTTCTGATGAAGATCTCCTACATGGCCCTTTTGATGCACAGGCATTCTCACCAGCTTCATCAGTGATATTTCCCTGGGCTTTCCTTTTCGGAGTCTCCAAGTCTCTCTTTATGGTGAAGAGGCTTCGGCATTTTAGATGATAGCGGATTCTTGTAACTCCAATTTCTTTAGCAACGTGCGAAATAGGGGCATGGTTTCTGACTTTGTCTGCTTCGGGTGATGTTTTCCAGGATTCATAGTCAAGTCAAGTCAAGTCAACTTTTATTGTCGTTTCGACCTTAACTGCTGGTACAGTGCATAGCAAAAAATGAGACAACGTTTTTCAGGACCATGGTTTACATGACACAGTAAAAAAAAACACTAGAGTGAACTACGTAATAAAATAAAACAACACAGAGAAAGCTACACTAGACAACAGACCTACACTGGACTGCATAAAGTGCACAAAAACAGTGCAGGCATTACAATAAATAATGAACAGGACAGTAGGGCAAGTTGTCAGTCCAGGCTTCGGTCAGCCTTGAGGACCTACTAAATGCTCATCATCTTCTGATGTCTTCAAGTGTATGATACACTGCTTCTTAATAAATTATTTGTGCTTGTGGCTCTCCGTTCTGAAGCAAAGTGATTCAGCGGCTCCAGATCTAAACCTACCCTTCTCTTCTCTGCCCTCTGTCGTGCAGGACAATCGCACCAGCACAGTACCTGAAACAGAAAACAAAGAACTCATTAACCTTGCTGGGAGGAAAATAAACACCTGGTACACAAGACATAAATGTGAAAGAGAACAAGAAAACAGAAGTACACTCATGTAAAGTATAGTCACTGTATTGTCAGTGCCAGTAATAGATGTCATTTGTAGAGATGCTATTTTTAATTTCATTTTAAAAATCTTTTTACTGATAAATAATCGTCCACAACTATAGAGTAATACAGAACTTCAAAAAATTGAAATGTGTACAATTAATAAAGCTGACAAAAACCTAATCATAATATATAAAAATGGAAAAAAATATTGTGTGGAAAAAAAGAAGAAAAAAAACCCCATCTAACTAAGAAAAAGAACCCATTAACTACAAAAAAAACCCAAAACAAACATTAGGAATCAACCACCGGAAACGATACGTTTAACCATCATCTATATATATAAAAAAGTAATCAACCGCCAAATTCACATTTTAAAAAATATATAATTAAAACTGGAAGGGAGCCATATAGAATAATTCAAATTAAATGTTAATAATTGGCAAAAGAATCCCATCTGCTCTCAAAATCAAATCGAGTTCAAGAGTTCTACTATATTTTTTTCCAAACTGAGACATAACATTACTTGAGAAAACCATTCAATTAATGTAGGGGAAGAAATATCATTCCATTTTAATAAAATAGCCCTTCTTGCTAGTTTTAACAGCTTTTCTGAAAACCATATAGGCTGAGCTATGTTCCAACAAATTTTAAAAGACAAAGCATCAATAATAAGAGAGGACCATCAGATTGAAGTAGAATGCTTTATTCTGTGCTATGTATAGCATTGAGAAGTGTGTTTTGGCATCGGGTTATAAATCCAGTGATAACACATAGAAAGCGACCACCTCTGCAATGCTAGCACAGATTTTCTACCTTGCCAATATATCACTCTAAGAATTATTCCCCCAAGATGGTACTGGTGGCCCAAATTTGGGGTCCTGGCTCAAAGAATAACACATTGCTTTAATATCTTAAGCAAGATAACTTTTTTATTTCTATCTTTTACAGTTGCAAAATAACAAAAATGGAAAAGGGCCCAAAGCCTAGTTTGGACTCACACTGCATGGTTAGTACTTAGTAAGACCCTCTTTGGCAAGTGTCACAGCTTGGAAACGGTTTCTGTAGCCAGCTAAGGGCTTTCAATTCTTGTTTAGGGGATTTTCGCCTTTTCTTCCTCGCAAAGGGCTTCTAGTTCTGTGAGATTCTTGGGCCGTCTTGCATGCACTGTTCTTTTGACGTCTATCCACAGGTTTTCGATGATGTTTAGGTCGGGGGACAGTGAGAGCCGTGGCAAAATCTTCTGCTTGCGCCTGTTGAGGTAGACAATTGCGGATTCTGAGGTGCGCTTAGGATCGTTATCCTGTCGTAGAAGCCATCCTCTTTTCATCTTCAGCTCTTTCACAGACGGTGTGATGTTTGCTTCCAGAATATGCTGGTATTTAACTGAATTCACTCCTCCCTCTACCAAAGCATGATCGTTCCACCCCCGTGCTTAATAGTTGGAGAGCTGTTCCTTTTGTAAAATTCTGCACCCTTTTTTTCTTCAAACATACGTTTGCTCATTGCGGCCAAGAAGTTCTATTTTAAATTAATCAGTCCACAGGCCTTGTTTCCAAAATGGATCAGGCTTGTTTATAGGTAACTTTGCAAACTTCTGACGCTGAGTTTTCAGGTGACGACGCAGGAAAGGTTTTCTTCTGACGACTCTTCCGTGAAGGTCATGTTTGTGCAGGTGTCGCTGCACAGTAGAGCAGTTCACCACCCCTCCGGAGTCTGCCAAAACTACCTGAAGGTCCTCTGCAGTCAAACGGGGGTGTTTGATTTGCCTTTCTCGAAATCCTACGAGCAGCTCTTTCGGAAAGTTTTCTTGGTCTTCCAGACCTCAACTTGAAAACGCTTTGGTATCTTCTTCTCGTGCTTTGTGGGCATCATTTATTTTAATTTTCAGAGTTCTAGGCAGCTGCTTAGAGGAGCCCATGGCTGATGATTGTTGGGACAAGGTTTGAGGAGTCAGGATATTTATAAAACTTTGAAATTTGCATCACTTGGCCTTTCCTAACGATGACTGTGAACAAGCCGTAGCCCTAACGAGCTAATTAAAGACTTTGGTAAAATTTATCTGAGAGCTCAGATGTCTTTGGGTGCCCAAACTTTTGCGTGGTGCTCCTTTGCTTTCTTTCTCAAACTTTTGCACGCCACTGTCGCTGGTGTGCGCTGGGGAAAATGTGTTGGAGGGGAGTGGGGACAACTTTTCCGATGCTGCTGGTTCCTGACCATTAATTTTCCGTTTTACTTGGGCAGACAACGCAGGTGTCATCAGAAAAGGGAAATAAATGCTGTTGTCGTGTCCGGTCTGCGGGCTCCGCCATGCAGTTCGGAACCCCGTACGAAATATATCCACTCAAAACTCTGCGCTCCCAGGTTGTCTATTCATTCCATGCATGGGCGATACGAAATATACTTTTTTTTAAAAGAGTATTTTAAAAATCAGAAGTTACCATCAAGCACCTTCCCGCGTATCTATTCTATCAGGCAAAATGTTCACAGAAATGCAGCGCATTGATGTCCCGTTCCATCAAAACCGACACAATGTCTTGCCTTAACCTCTTAGTTTTTATTTCTTAATGGACATAATAAACCTCATTATCCGACTCACTGGTCCAGCTCCCCTGCAATCCTTATCGCCACTGCCTCCAGAATTCATCGCAGCGGTTTAGTCAGACAGGGAGGAGAATGCTTCAAATCCTATCCATTGCAGCGGGGGAGGGGGGAATCAGGGACAGACACACCACCGAATCGCAAATTCATACCTGAACTTGAACGAGCCAGGTCCTCAGATCAACGGCCTTCTCTGCTCCTTAACAGCTGGCTGAGCAATTTTGCTCAATGACGCGGGAGATGCCAGTGGCTAATCCGCAGGTTCCGACACGCACAAACATCCCTCGGAGCAACTTGCGGCTTTTGTGCCTAAACCTAGTCGAGCTGGTTCAAACTATTCATGCTCCCCCACGCCCAACCGTGTTGGGAAATTTCTGTTAAAATATAGTTTTAAAAATATACCTCTTACGGGGGTTAGAGAAAAAAAAAATCCGGAAACCGTCTCCCGGTCTCTGCATCCGAGGAGAGTTTCAGGATAGTCATCACAGAGTATCGTATCACAGACGAGAATATCACAGAGTCGGATATTCCCGACTCGGGACCTTCCCGCAGAGGGGGACGGATGAAATTCGCAGCTCCTCGTCACTAACTGAAACAGTGAACACCCCTCAACCCCACCAACCCCCCCCCCTTTCCATTCAAGCAGGAAGTGAAGACAAGGTCAAATAAAAAAGAGAGCGTATGGGCCATCTGCACAGAAACTGTCACAGAAATCACTGCAGATCATAGGGTGAGTTTGAGCCTCCGACATTCCTGTTTCTGTTTCCTATATTTTCCCATTCATTCAGAAAATTGGGTTGGGGGGGGGGGGGTAATGCTTCAACTCTGCAGAAAATGTGGATATCCAAACCATTGCAGGAAACAAAAGGGACACACACACACACTCATCACTGATTTTAAACCGGAGGTAATTGTAACGCTGATCTGAAACCGCAGCTTAATTTAAAACCTTCTTGGGAGGAGCACCCGCGTGAGAGCATCGCAGTCTGCGCCTTTTTCACTTTCATTCCGAGAGAATGCGCGGTCAGTTTTTTCCATCTACTTATCCAGCTGCATCCCGAGAACGCCTTTACCTCATGTCCGGTGAAAAGGCATTGACCAGGGAGGAGTTGTTTGTTCTCCGAGTCTCTGAGAACCGATTCAGACCGAAAGCAATTGACTGTCCACCGGATAGATTGCAACATCGGAGGTCCTGAAGGCGGAACGCCCCCCTGTTGTTGTCCAATCTAATACACGCTCATCCGCAACAGATTGCATTTCAACTGATTACCAGAATGACACGTCAATATTCTATTAAATGAACTGAAACGACCCGCAGAATTTACTTTTCAGCCGTCCCAAGAAGAACATATATGTTGAGATAGAGAGAGTGAGAGAGAGAGAGAGAGAGAGAGAGAGAGATAGTGAGAGAGAGAGAGAGAGAGAGAGAGAGAGAGCGAGAGAGAGATAGAGAGAGAGAGAGCGAGAGAGAGAGAGAGAGAGAGAGAGAGAGAGAGAGAGAGCGAGAGAGAGAGAGAGATAGAGAGAGAGAGAGACAGTGACTGATAGGCATAGTTTTCATTTTTAGAACAAGGTGGTGTCAACTCCTTCAAGTTCAAGTTCCTGCCTCACATTATGGACCGAGGGAGTTCATCAGGTACGATAGACAACCGGGCACAGCATTGCTCTTTGCAGGTCATACCTGGGTTCAGCCCGAGTTCAGCGCTCCCTGTGCCGAAACTGTGAGACTATTGAAATGCGCGCGTCTCAATTTGATATCTGAAAAATACAGGCCAAGTCGAGTCGAATACTTCGAGTCAACAACTCAGCAAGACCTGAAACTTTTCAGTGACACCTCGCTCACTCCTTCGTGGATAGATTTTTTTCCCCTTCATTTTGCAGGCGGCTTCATGCTCTGTGCGATTCTCCCAGCGTACTGGCTTATTAAGCCATACTATAATTTTCTCAGGCATCGTTATTCTTCCAGTCAAACAATTGCATAGAAGATCAGCTTAAATGAAACTTCCCAACAGCTTCCAAAACGTCCACTCTCGCTCTCACCGACACAACCATAGTGGGCCTGCCTGGATAACAGAGACACTGGCTTTTGTAAAGCATTACTTTATGTTCCAGTTCCGTTGCGGGGTGGGAGCTGGAATTAGATAACCTGATGACAGATCGCAAGACCATGCAAGATAGGAGCGGAATTGCACCATTCGGACCATTGGATCTGCCCCGTCATTCCGTCATGGTTGATTTAATATCCCTATTAATCCCATGTTTACACCTGCTCACGGTAATCTTTGGTACTCTTAGTAATAAGGAACCTGTCAAATTCCGCTTTCAGAGCACGCATGACCTGGCCTGCACAGGCGTCCCGTGGCAATGCATTCCAGACACTCTGGCGGCAGAAATTCCTACTTATTTCTCTTCTCAAGGAAACCCCTAGGATGTGCGATTTCACTTCCCAGAGGTATACTCAGTCGTCGGCATAATTTATTTGCTAAGTTTTCCCTAATCTTCCCAAAAGCTCCATATTCCTGAGGATCCTCTTTCCTCCACCTTCCCTATTTACAATTCTATGGGAAAAACAGCCTGCAAGTTTAGTGATCAGTTTAGACCATAAGACCATCTGGCCCATCAGCGCTGCCCAGACATTCAATCATGGCTGATCTTTCTTTTCTTCTTCTCCTCTTCAACCCCAGTTCCCGGATTTCTCCCGGTTACCTTGGATGTCACGCCCAGTCAAGAACCTATCAATCTCTGCCTTAAACGCACCCAACCACCTGGCCCCCACAACTGCTTGCGGCAGTAAATTCTAACAAATTCACCACGCGTTGGCTAAAGAAATTGCTCCGCATCTCTGTTTTGAGAGGCCGCCCCTCTATCCTGAGGCCGTGCCCTCTTGTCCTGGACTCCCCCACAACCGGAAACATTCTTTCACGTCTACTCTGTCTAGGCCTTTCAACATTCCAAAGGTTTCCACGAGATCCCACCCTCTCCCAATCCTTCTGAATTCCAGTAAGAACAGATCCACAGCCATCAAACGGTCCGTGTGTAAGAACCCTTTCATTCCTGGAATCATCCTTGTGAACCCCCTCGGGACCCTCTCCAACGCCAGCACAACTTTTCCAAGATGAGCGGTCCAAACCTGTTCAGAATACTCAAGGTGAGGCCCCACCAGTGCCTTATAAAGCCTGGGCATCACATCCCTGCTCTTGTTTGAGTTTGTACGGACGAGACACACAGTGTCGCCACGTGTGCGCTTTTGTTCGATGACAAGTGCATTTTCGTGTGCACGCTTTAATAAGTTAGCTTTCCCACACTGGTATGGTCATACAGAGCGTAAACAATTCCAGTTCAGTCCCAGTGACTGCATTGAAAACCTGACCCATTCCTAAATTATTTGGAACCGACCATGGTCCGGTATTATTTCAAAGTAATGTATCCACAGAATTCCCAATATGTTAATTGTCAGAAACACAGAAACACACTCAGCAATTTGCAGAACGGTAAACTTTATTTTTCGAGTCTGCAGAGTCGGACCCAACCAGCTCCTGCTAGATTGAGTGCCGAATTACACTTTGCACAGTTTTTTATACCCTACTTGTTTACGACTTTGTGAGTTGCACCCATGTGAGGTGCAGACATTCTTCCTTAATCTCATTACAAAATTACAAATGTGATTACCCTTTGGCCCACTTATCAGCCTCAGCGCATTAACACCGTTATTGTTCAACCGTTAAGCATGTCTTCCCGTTACCCGTATCGCTTCTTTAATCAGCAAGCTATTGTTTCATCCTGATTTTGCAAATTGGTTTATACGTTGCCCTGCAAGTTGCTTTGCACGTTCTTTCTGTGTCAGCACATTCTAAATGGACTCCTTAAGAACCGTCTTTAATTTAATCATTTCTTTCAATCCACCCTTTTTCTTTTTAGAATGTGCTATCAGTTGGGCTTTTGCCACGGGTTTACATAGGCTTCTTCCTCTAGCTCTATTTCCCTTTGTAGGAGTACCTGAACAGGATCAGCTGGGGCCCCTGGTTGCATGACTTGTCTTGCCACCCGAGCTACTAGCTCCCGCAAGCAGGGGATCAGACATGGTAGCAGAAGGAGGACCATCAATCCCCCTCCTATAACCCCTAAAGCGGTTCGCCACCAGCCTCCTTTCAACCATCCGTCCAGCCAGTCCCAATACCCCAGCGGCTTCCAGGTCTGTACCGGCACGTGGGCCAGTTTCCTTATTTTATCTGATATTTTTTGAACCACCTTTCCGTTGTCATCTATCTTTAAGCAGCAGTTGGTTAGATGAAACTTTCCACATACTCCTCCTTCAGCGCTTCTCAACAATAGCAGTATATACATTACAGTCCCAAAGTTCATTCTGTCCGTCTTTTGAGCTTTAGCACCATCGGGTCTTCTCCCTGGACGCAAGTCCATTCTGCACCTTCTTCGGGCTTTACGGGTCCCTTGATTCTCGCGGCGTGGGTCCACCCTTTTTCTTTTGTCCTTACTGCGGCTTCGGTGGTCAGTAGCACCTGGAATGGGCCTTCCCACTGCGGCTGTAACTTCTCTGGCTTCCAAGTCTTAATCAGGACCCAGTCACCGGGCTGAGTTCGGTGGAGTGCGAAGTCCAGAGGTGGGGTTTGTGCGAGTAACCCCTTCCTGCGCAATTCTGCAAAAGAACGAGACAGTGCCTGTAAATAGTTCCTTACAAAGACATCTCCCCCTTGCAGGGAAGGATAGCCCTCCACCTTGTTCCAATATGGAAGGCCAAAACAACATTTCATAAGGGGATACTCCTATATCTTTTCGAGGAGCCGTGAGGATTCTTAGTAAGGCCAGGGGTAGACACTTGGTCCAGGGTAGCTTGGTTTCCATCATCAGTTTTGTCAATTGCGTCTTCAAAGTGCTGTTCATCCTCTCGACTCTTCCTGAGCTCTGAGGGTGCCAGGGGGTGTGCAGCTTCCACTGGATTCCTAAGGCGTCACAGATTAGCTGGTGTGTTTTTGAGGCAAAGTGTGTTCCCCTATCTGAATCAATAGACCCCATTATTCCATATCTCGGGACTATATTTTCTATAGGATCCGTGCCACTGTAGGGGCGTCCGCTTTAGTGGTTGGGAATGCTTCCACCCACCGAGTGAAGTGATCCACAATTACTAACAGGTACTTCCATCTCTGAACTTGTGGTAGTTCCGTAAAGTCTATTTGGATCCGATGGAACGGTCGGTGTTTGTCCCCCCTTATGGGTGGCACGCATCATTTTCTTGTTTACCTTTTGACAGGTGTAACAGCCCCACACCTCCTGTTGGGCTAGTGTGAATATCCCTTTACAAACATAGTCCCTTAGGATAGTGTCGCCCATAGCTTGCACTCCCCAATGGCTTTGTTGGTGTAGTTGTTGCAGTATATGACGAGTTACTTCCTTATTCAGTACTTGCCCTCCGTCGGGGGTCTTCCACTCGCCTTCTGATGTTTGTCGGGCTCCCAGCTGGCTCATAGCGTCTATTTCTACTTGGGTGAAGACTGGTAGTTTGTTAAGCCCTTCCCTTATTGGTATCAGGGTTAGAAGTCGGACCGTTTTTTCCATTGCTGCCCGTTTGGCTTCTTCATCTGCGAGCCGGTTTCCTATTGCTTCCGGGGCTGTTCCTCGTTGATGTCCTGGAACGTGAACCACTGCAATTTCTTGAGGTAATGTTAGGGCTTCCAGAGTCATGTTTATCATTTGTTCGTGAGCTAATTCCCTTCCCCTGGCTGTTATCAACCCCCGTTCTTTCCAAATCTTTCCGAAGGTGTGTACCACTCCATAGGCATACTTAGAATCGGTGTATATAGTGCCTATTTTGTTTCTTAACAGTTGCAGTCCCCTCTGCAAGGCATATAGTTCACAAGACTGGGCTGACCAATTACCCGGGAGCCGGCCGGACTCCACCGTCTCCCTAATCCTCCCGTTTATAATAGCATATCCACTGTGTCGTACCACATTGATGCATCTGGAGGAGCCGTCGATATATAGTTCCTCGCCTTCAATTAGGGGAACTTCTTGTAGATCTTCCCTACTTTTTGTCTGAAGGTCTGTTAGCTCCACGCAGTTATGCTCGGTTTCCTCCCCTGTTGATTCCCCGTATAAGAACTGTGCCGGGTTACAACTATTGTTCTTTTCAAAGCTTAAATCATCCCCGTCCATCAGAATGGTTTCGTATTTCAGTATGCGAGAGTCCGTCAACCACCGCTGAGCTTTTTGGGCTAAGAGGGTGCTAACGGAGTGCGGGGTATACACCGTCATTCTTCCCCCAAAGGTTAATTTCCGTGCTTCTTCTACTAGTACGGCTGCTGCCGCTACGGCTTGTATGCATGTCGGCCATCCCCGGGATACCGGGTCTAACATTTTTGATAAAAAGGCCACAGGTTGCCGCTTTCCTCCTTTTTCTTGGGTTAGTACTCCTAACGCAGTTCCTTCATTGTTTGTTGCATACAGCTGAAAGGGCTTTTCCAGTGCTGGCAGTGTTAATACCGGGGCCCGAATTAGTTGCCCTTTTATTTTCCTGAACTTCTGTTCTTCTTCTTCGGTCCAGCTGATTATTCCCCGGTCTTCCTTTGCCAATTTGTCGTACATAAACTTCACCAGGGAGGTATAATTCTCTATCCAAATCCGGCAATAGCCCACTAAGCCCAGAAATTGTCTTATTTCCTTCTTTGTCCTGGGAAGCGGTATTTTAGTTATTCCCGCTATTCTTTCTGGGGTTATTTGGCGGTGCCCTTTACTGACTCTGTGTCCGAGATATGTTATTTCCTTCTCGACAAATTGCAGTTTCTTCTTGGACACCCGCAATCCTTTTTCTCCTAGGTAATTCAGGAGTCTTATAGTATCGTCTCGCACTACCTCCTCTGCTGGTCCCGATAGTAGTAGGTCATCGACATACTGTAATAGTTGGTTCTTTTCGGTACAATGGAATCCAGCCAATACTTGCTCCAGTACCTGTTCGAATAGGTTTGGGGACTCCGTGAACCCTTGGGGCAAGACGGTCCACCGGAGTTGCTTCTTCCGCCCAGTGAAGGGATTTTCCCATTCAAATGCGAACATATCTCGGCTACCTTCCTCCAACGGGCAACTCCAAAAGGCATCTTTTAGATCTATCACACTGAACTCATTCGGCTGTTCCCTTCCCCAAATTGATATTGCAGCTTGTCGTATCATTTGCCTCTCTTGTGCAGAAAATAGCGTTCCCATAATCGCATGCATTTCTTCCCAAGTGTAAACATTAGGTCCTAAGAATTGATCCAACTGTTCTGCCAGTCCCATTGGATCTTCTAATAAAGTTTTCATATCTTTCTTAAATCCTCGTACTTCGGTACTTGTCAGAGGGACGTTTACAAATCCTGTTCCTCCCCGTATAATAGTAGGCACTTACCCGGTGCGTCCTGGGACTTCCAGTACCAGGTACTGTCCCCTTCTCCCCGTTTACCGCTCTGCGCTGTCCGGATATCACTCGCTCAAGCCGCGTCGGAGCGACAAGCAAGGAGTCAGGGACCGCCAAACTCGGCGGGGTGCACCGTCTCCGATGTCCTTCCTCGTGTCCACCGCGGCCGGAGTGTGGATCCCGGACGAGCCCCCACGTTGTCAGAAACACACTGAGTCTCAGCAATTTGCAGAACGGTAAACTTTATTTTTCGAGTCTGCAGAGTCGGACCCAACCAGCTCCTGCTAGATTGAGTGCCGAATTACACTTTGCACAGTTTTTTATACCCTACTCGTTTACGACTTTGTGAGTTGCACCCATGTGAGGTGCAGACATTCTTCCTTAATCTCATTGCAAAATTACAATTGTGATTACCCTTTGGCCCACTTATCAGCCTCAGCGCATTAACACCGTTATTGTTCAACCGTTAAGCATGTCTTCCCGTTACCCGTATTCGCCCCTTCTCCTTCTTAATCAGCAAGCTATTGTTTCATCCTGATTTTGCAAATTGGTTTATACGTTGCCCTGCAAGTTGCTTTGCACGCTCTTTCTGTGTCAGCACATTCTAAATGGACTCCTTAAGAACCGTCTTTAATTTAATCATTTCTCTCATTAATGAAACGTTATTCATTTCACATCCGCACATCCATACTGTCTTAATATTATATATCACATATGCCCGCTCATTCCCTATCACTGGTACCGGATAATATAATTTGTTAGGCAACTCCTGTATCTGATAAATTGGTCCCTGCTTGTACCTTAGCTGCTTCGCTCCGCTGCTGTAGCCCCTAGTTCAAATTTCGTAGTGTTTAGGCTTGAGAAGTGGTCAACTGCAAACTCGTACTACATTTGGATTGTCCGTTTTCCGCCAGCTCGCGCCAGTCTGACCCCTCCCCTTTACCATCTTTCGCTAACAATATGTTTGCGCCTTCACAATGGCCGCTCCTTGCTGTTGTTGTTGTTGTTTTTTTTTTGTTGTTGTTTCGCTTTTCCGCACCATACTTTATGAACTTCAGAGACTGCTGAGGGAAAAATCGCAGGAGATCCGCAGTATCTGGGATACATAAACCGCCCGTCTAAACCCAAAAATCATTCCAATTCTAAGATCAAATTTCCTCTGCATTATGACGCTTGG